>NC_053161.1:117332249-117632249 GCF_016835505.1 Polypterus senegalus
CATAAAAAATGTTACTGTTTAAACAATGTGTTTACATAGATTGTTGTAGACACAAAACACATCAAATTATTTCCCCTTAGAATTCTGGGTAGCTCACTCCCAGATAATCAATCAAGGCAGGAACTGGGAGAACTTCTTGCTTGTTCTGAGGCGGTGGGGTGATAGTATAGCAGGCTGCTTGCTGCTTGGGCTTATCGACACATTTAGAAGACAAAAGATGCTGACGGAGAGGTGCAAAGGAATTTATGGTGGGCCGGATTTACGAGTTTTTTCGTTGGCACTGGTAATTCTAGTGTTAATAGTGCATTATATAGTTTGAGCATAACTTCTCTTGACTTAAATTAAACAGTCTTTATGATATAACTTAACATTTTATTTTAATTGCTTCTGTGCATTACCTAGTCAATGAAAATGTTGTGTCAACATGTACCCCTAAATCCTTTTCAAAAGTTTCTTCCTGCATGACAGTGTCTCCCATTTAGTATTTATAATTGATGTTCCTTTGTGTTATTTAATTAAATGTATTTATCAAAAGCTCTTTACATTCAGAAATGAAAAGTTTAATAAGAATATTTGCTAAACAAAAGTAAACAGAAAAACTAATTAACAAAAAAGAGAGCTCAGCAACCAAAAAATCCCAATATTAAATTTAAACTCAAAAACAAACCAGTAACTTCAGATAACCAAAGTAATTGAAAAAAAATAGGAAGCATAACACCAAAATGGTCATAAAACTGCAAACTTTAACAAGGGGGAAGCTTAAAAGTTAGGCAAAGAGCAAAGTTACCAGGAAATAATGCCACAGCAAACAATCTATAGCAACAGGACATTTAAATAGTCACATTTAACTGAACTCCTCATAACTTCAGGACCTTAAATCTCTGATCTAATTAAAGGCCCAGCAGATAAGAACCACAATCAAAGGGTATTGGAAGAAAACTGAAAACATCAAACAATATTTAAGGACAACCAAGGCAAGAGAGTGGGGAGAATTACAAACATAAGGGGGAAAAAGTAATACTGATGTAATCATATATTTTGTATTGTGAGAGAAACTTGAAAAAGTTTAGCATTGATGAATACTGTTATACAGGTAGATGCTGTGTATTTAACATATTTATTTATTTTTCAACCCATGCTATTCATTATTGATGCAATTTATATATACCCCCATTGAGAGTATATCTCCATATTTTTCATGGAATTTGTATTAATGAAAATACATAGCAAACCATTAAAATGAATGTCAATAAGTGAAATGCATTTCCTTGTTTCTGGTGGAACACTTTGTACAGAAAAAAAAATTGCTTTGCATCTGAACGTAATTGGATAGTTCTTTACAAAGAAATGAATTTAAATCTGGTCCTTAAGTTTTGTCAGGAAATCAATTTATTGTAAAGGAACACTATGTCCAGTTCCTTCTAGTAAGTGCAGGTATTTCCCAAGCAAATCCCAGAAGAAAAATGCAGTGTTAGCACAACATATTAAAATCAATGGAGTGAACCTTCTTTCAAAAGGCAGAAAACTCCTAACAAAAGAAAACTTTGAATATACTGTATACATTATTTTTGGACATGGCCTGACACTGCCCTTTGAACCTGGTAAAGCCTCCTGTATTATTAAATTCAGTTCAGTTTAGTTCACTGACTGCAGGAGCAGAGCACTGTCACAAAGTCTCAGATAAAATGCTAGAATAGATTTTACAAATTAGTTGCAGAATCGGTACATAAAGGCACAGATTTGTTTAAACCCACAGAAAGCAAAGTGGAAACTGATTATTATTCATGGAAACCAACAATATTTGTCCATTAATTAATTGTTGAACTATGGCCAGTTGACAACAGAGCAAAGGAAAACAAAAACTCCAGTGAGCTACATCCCCAGGGAAATAAATCTCTAGGAGTCCATGGTCAATTATAACAGAGAAAATCAAAGACAAATGTCACAAACAGTCAGAATCCTGACGGCCATTCATCCCCTTCTTCAATACTACAATCTGCTGGGCTGTCCAATCTGATGAGAGAATCTTTCCATCTGATGACTCCAATGCTCCCAATATCTGAGGTTATGTTTCCTTTGGCAGCAGAACAACTTGACAGTAGAGTAATGCCACATCAAGATACCAAGAATAATAAACATTATAGAGGTTGGTTAGTAACAGTTATAAATATTGCATTGCTTTTTTTGTATAACAAACAAGCAATGATGCAATATGCACATTTAATCAGCAGCTCTAGTCAGGTTATGTTAGACTAAAGTAGTGAATCTTCAACCTGGATACTAAAGGCTGAAACTGAGGGGGCATATCTTACATATTAACACATCTTGATGTTAATGTGCACAATGGTTTATAAGTAATGATAAGTTTGCATAAATAACCAGGGCCTTGCCCATTTAAAGCTTTGAATGTTAAAAGGAGGATTTTGAGATCAGCCCTAAGCTTAACTGGGAGCTGGTACAAGGATTTGAGAACTGGAGTTATGTGTTTAAAAAAAAAAAAAAATTAATTAAACTCACTCTAGGCCTAGCGAGACTTTTGGGCTTCGATGTTCTAAGGCCTTCAAAGTTGCCAATTAATGGAAAAAGCAAAGAAATGCTTAACTAAGTAAGTCACAGCAAACAGAGTGACTGCTATTCAGTGTAGTGATTTTTGGGATATATTTTGTTTTATTCATATTTTTGCACCTTTCTGTAAATATTTTTACTGTTTTTTAAATTTCTGTTGCATTACTTCCATTATTTTCTTAAGTGGGTGGCACAGTGGTAGTGTAGCTTCTTTGCAGTAAGGCAACCATGGTTCATGTCCCAGGTCCTCCCTGTGTAGAGTTTGCATGTTCTTGCTGTATGTGCATGGGTTTTCTCTGGGTGCTCCACTTTCCTCCCACAATCCAAAGACATGCAGGTTAGGTGGATTGGTGATGCTAATTGACTATGCTGCTTGTATGTGCGTTCACTTTCCAGTGCCCTATCTAGGGATTCTTCCTGCTTATTTTTTCCCTTCCATTTTGTTTGTTGTGGGTGCCACTATTTTGCAATTGTTCAAGGTTCATGAGCTATTTTGTGCAAAGCAATACATCTCTATTGCTACTTCGTGCTCCAACATCATGCCAAGACTTTAAACATTGTGATGTGAACTTTCTGAGACTGTATAAGATGGCAACACACTTCTCCTGGCATCAAAGTTTTTGAATTCAATACAATTCTTTGCCAGTGGTAATTAGTTTCCAAAAAAGGTTTTAAGGTAACAATAAGTGTGACAAAGACCCGCTAATGTAAACAATACTTTCAAATTATGTTGTTTTAATAATATTAAAAAAGGTAAGTGTAGAGGGAGATATTATAGTCATAGGGAACTATAATTACCCAGATGTTAACTTGACTAGCACTACAAATAGCAGAGCAAGAGAACAGGACCTTTTAGCCATAATCAGTGACTGTTTTTTAACACAGTATGGTTAAAGTATTAACGTGGGAGGAAGCCTGCTCAGATTCAGTATTCTATAATAGTCAGGGTAGGCTTCAGGGAATAGATATAATTGAACCATTAACAGCAAGTAACCATAATGTAATACATGTCATAGAGTTTTGGCAAAGTGCATTTTCAAAAACTAAATCAGTTATATATAATTTTTGTAGGGCAAATTTTAAACAGACATGACAAAGCCTAAGAAACATACTGTAAGAAACTGACAGTCAAGGAAGTTTACATACTGTATAATGCAGGAACAGTTTATCCCAAAATTTATAAGCAATAGGAAATTAGCGAATGTCAATAAAATGTACAGAAGTGATCAAGAAGGCTAATAGGATATTAGGTTATATAGCATATAGCGTGTGGAATACAAGCCAAGAGAGGTTATCCTCAAGCTTTATAATGCTCAAGAGAGGCCTAAACCTGAAGTACTGTATATAGTGTTGGTCTTCATATTATAAAAAAGACAGTCCAGGGTAGTACTAAGCTGATTCTGGGACTGAGAAGTTATGAGTTGAACTTTTTATTTTAAGCAAATGGATATTAAGAGTTGACATGATTGAAGTGTTTAAAATTTTGAAAGGAATTGGTACAGTGGATCCCTGCTGTTACTTGAAAATAATCTCTACTCCAAGAAGAGGTGGGCATGGTTGGAAACTTGTTAAGGGCAGATTTCATGCAACTGTGATAAAGTTTTTCCTCAAGCAAATAATCATAGTACACTAGAGAAATGTAGGGACCTTCAGATGTTAACTTATTGTTAGTTTTTAGAGTCTAGGTGAACAGGATAGATAAGCTTGTTATGCTGAAAGGCCTGTTCTTCTCACAGTTGTTCTAATGCTCTAATGTGCTAACAACTAAACAACTTTTCTTTAATTTTGATTAATGTTTTTTAATGTTTGAAATGGGCCAAATTAAAACAGAGTGTAATTGAAGGTAAGAGCAAGGAGAGAAGCCAGCACAGGAAAATAAAGATTGTGATGTCAGTTTAGAACAGGGTGTACACGATGCATGGTCATTCATTCTCTTTATACTCCCAGTGTGTTCTGCATTTTGAATCAGGGCCAGCAGAATAGTCATTGCAGCACTTTGAGAGGAACAAAGTGTCTGTATTCCAGGCTTGTACACCTTTTTATCACAGTGTTTTTTTTTTCAGAAAAGTAATGCAGAGGAAATGTAATAAATTAAAAAATTAGTCATTTACAGAAACTTGTTATAAGTCTGATGAAAAAAGCTAGCTCAAACTCAAGACTTGTTGGGTATACTTGCATTCAAAAAGGTTATTGCTGTTTTGTTTTTATATTATCATATCTTCCTGAATTTATTTGGTTATTCCAATGGGGAAAATGCTGACACAAGTTTAAACTAATATAAACATTAGATTGGATTCTCCTCATACTACTAATGACAGTCAACAAAAAGAACATTATAAATATTAATTTGTCACAAAATAATGGATCACATTCCACATTAAGTTTGTTTTTTGCATTACCGTGTAAATAAGAAAATCAGGTGTTAATGCTAAAACTTGTTTTAACACTTAATATGTTTAACTTTTAAAAATAGTGATTTATAGAAGCAATCTGTAATCCTAAAATAAATAAAAAGTCTAAGTGACATACTGTAAGTTACCTATATGAGATAATGAGGTTCACATTTTCCTATCTGTGTCAAATCATTGTTCTTTTTAATACTTAAAAACGTTTTGGCATATATGATTAGTATACTTCAATAGATAATCTAAAATAAAATGTGTTGTTTTATTGATTTTTTTTAAGTTTATTAGACAATTGCCTTTATTTTGAGTAATTGTTGCCTGTTTTTGCAACCAGAAACTTGAATAATTTCCCAGTGAAGAATGTAGTATAAACATGAACCATACTAACTATTAGCTTCTATATTAGCTGCAGAATAGCCTAAATGTTTGCATTTATACCAAATGTTTGCATATATACCAAAATAAACAAATAAAAATGCAAAAAGAAAGCATTCCTGGGTGTTTCTACATACATGGTGTAATGCCAAGTCACCAAAAGTTGAAAACTGAAATATGATTGACACAAGGAAAGATAAACAAAGTTCAATGCAAAAGTGTCGAAATAATCACAGTAAAAAAAACAGTGCTATCTCTATCGGTTAATGTCCAGAATATTTGTTCAAATGGCTTCCCTACTTTCTCACTGTCTGATTCCCCTTTTTCGCTGGCAGCTCAACTGTCATCTAAAGTTATCTTCCATGTTCAGGCTCAATGCTTCAACTGTGCAGCAGAATACAGTGTTTTATGTTCTTAAATAAAGACAGAGTCTAGTCATCTCCAAATAAAAGGAATACAGTGGAACCTCAGTTCACAAACGTCTCAGAACACGTACAAATCGGTTTACAACCAAAAAGTTCACCAAACTTTTGCATCTGTTTACGACCACAGACTTGGTATACGAACAAGCCAGTTTCCCTTTCGGTTTGTGCGTACTGATGATTTCCGCATATGTTCAGTCTCTCCCTGTGCATTCCCTGTGCAGAGAGAGAGACACACACACAGATCAATTTCACTTCTGTATAATGACGTTAAAATAGTGTACTTCCTAAAATCATAGCTAGAAGGATGGAGAAAGTGCTCCCCTCGGTAATATCACAAGACCAAACTGGATTTATTAGGGGCCGACACTTATCTTCAAATCTTTGACGCCTGTTTAATGTAATATATTCACCAACTAAATCAAACACCCCAGAAATATTATTATCATTGGATGCAGAAAAAGCATTTGACATGATTGAATGGAAATACCTTTTTACTACATTGGAGACGTTTGGGTTTGGCCTGAATATTTGTGCATGGATCAAATTACTATATACTAACCCAGAAGCTTCAGTTTGCATCAACAACATTTGCTCAGACTACTTTAAACTAGAACGTGGTACTAGACAAGGATGCCCCTTGTCACCGCTTTGAGTTTCATGATTTGCTTCAATTACGACAGTATTTGCAGGACTTGTGTTAAAGTGACATTCGGTAACTGTCAAGCGTTGTAAGAATACAACCGGTTTCATCGATAACTTCACATCCAGCTTTTGAGAGTTTAAACATCCATAAACATCAAAGTGTCCATTACTCAAATCGTCACCTGTGAACCTAAGATGTTTAAGAGGCATTGGCGGTTGTCGAAAGGTGTAAAATATTTGGCCATTTCGGTACACTTGAAAGCAACAACCGAACAATTCAGCGGAAGCCATCAACTCACATGCAGAACCATAGGTGAAGGGTTTAAGCATTTTACTCTTATAGTGCTCCTGTGTAGTATAATTATCTCTTGTACCGTCATCAGTCCACACCTTGAACCTTTCCCGGTCATTCAAAACATAAGACACAATGTTCCTCCAGATATCAAGAGTGAGCCTGATATGGCCATGCAGTATGTAACAAAGAGAATGGAAAAGGTAGGTGCCATCTCCAGGCATGGAAACCACTCGGTAAGTGACAGTTCTTTGATCGATGGTGATCACTTCGATAGAGATGTTAATGGGGGTACGGTTGGAATGATAAAGGAAATGGGTACCTCAACAATGTAAAGTAAGTCTAAAATACCTACACAATAACTATAATCGTAATAAATGAACAATAAAACAGCGGAGAAGCTGTGGATTAAATAAAAATGCTGTAGTTATCAGCAGGGAGACGTGAATCCTGTGGCGAAGCAAGGAAGGGAATGTAGAGACCAGAGAGACGGATGACCTTATATAGGCAGGCAGCCAACAACGTGGGAGGCGTTGGGATGGGGGACCCAACGCCGCCTCACACGGTGACCGAGCTGCAGGCTATGGACATATATATGTACGTAAGTAGAATTCAGTTAGCGTTGGGAACCCGCATACCAAATTTCTTGAAGATGGGCCCATAAGTGACAAAGACCATTGAAAAGTTCAATATGGCTGCCGACAGTGGCATCATACCACCGAAATAAGTACGTACATTGGTTTCGGTTAGCGCAGGGAAGCCGCCTACCAAATTTCGCGAAGATGGGGCCATAAATAAAAAAGTTCAATGTAGCAGACGTTGTCGACCGTTATGACCGTTACACGTAGAATTTCGAAATGAAACCTGCTTAACTTTTGTAAGTAAGCTATAAGGAATGAGCCTGCCAAATTTCAGCCTTCTACCTACATGGGAAGTTGGAGAATTAGTGACATTGGAAAGTTCAATATGGCGGCCGACAGTGGCATCATACCACTGAAATAAGTATGTACATCAGTTTTGGTTAGCGTAGGGAAGCCACCTACCAAATTTTGTGAAGATGGGGCCATAAATAAGAAAGTTCAACATGGCGAACGTTGTCAACCGTTATCGACCGTTATGAGCATTACGTGTAGAATTTCGAAATGAAACCTGCTTAACTCTTGTAAGTAAACTGTAAGGAATTCAGCCTTCTACCTACACGGGAAGTTGGAGAATTAGTGATGAGTGAGTGAGTGAGTGAGTGAGTCAGTCAGTGAGGGCTTTGCCTTTTATTAGTATAGATTAGATACCTTACCTTTTATCATTGCAGAACAGTTTAAATACCTAGGGGTAAACATCACAAGTAAACATAAAGCTCTTTATCAAAAAAATTTCACCATCTGCATGGAAAAAATTAAGCAAGACTTGCATAGATGGTCAACCCTTCATCTCACACTAGCCGGAAGAATTAACACTGTTAAGATGAATATTCTTCCTAAGCTCCTTTTTTTATTTCAAAACATTCCAATATACATTAATAAATCATTCTTTAAGCAACTAGATTTAACAATAACCTCATTTATTTGGAATTCAAAACATCCACGCATCCAAAGAGCGACTCTACAAAGACAAAAGGCAGAAGGCAGCATGGCTCTACCTAACTTCCAGTTTTATTACTGGGCAGCAAATATACAGGCGATAAGAACCTGGACACAAATAGAAGAACATACACAGGCTTGGTCCGCAATAGAAGTAAAATCCTGCAGTACTTCTTTGTATTCCTTGCTCTGTGCTCCAATAAACACACATTATCGGCAATATACTAATAACCCAATTGTGCTTCACTCACTTAGAATATGGAACCAATGTAGAAAGCATTTTAAGACGGAGAAGCTTCTATCTGTGGCACCTCTGCAAGAGGTGGCAGAATGGCAGAAAGCATTGTTAAAAAAGCTTTTCTTGTTTTCCTGTGTGTGCCACCATCTGGTGGTGCCATTGTCAAGACACTGTCAACAGTTGTTAGTGGTGTTTTCATGAAAGTTGCATGATGACTTGTCATACATGCGATTGTATTTCATAGTGATGTGCAATGAACAAACTAACTAGTTTTTTTTGTACTTGTCTTGGTCTCCGAATGAACGTACTAGTACAACGACATTAAAGAATGAATCTTTTGTACTACATGTTATATAGCATTCTGTGACTGTCCAGAGCTATCATCATAGCTTCTATAAAATAGGTGCTTTCTTCAGGAAATAGCCTATCAGTAAACTGTTTCAGCATAATGGTCATGACGACTGACTTGGTTGATGACACCAAGCACCTGCCATTGATTGGCTCACTTTGACTGAGTGACTATGACCGTCTCAGTACAGTGACTAATTGAATGAACAAGTATGTCCCTACTGATTTGGAGAACCATGGCAAGTTCGTTCATGAACTGGAGACAAGAGACTCATAGTACAGTACACAGAACTAGTTCATCAAAAGAATCAGTTTGTGTACATAACAAAGCAATGAACTGCAGCCAAGAGACTAGTATGCAGTACATTGAATATTTATTGGAAAAAAGAACAGGATATAAAAGAATGAAATTGCGGGAGATTCATCCAAAACTGAAATCAGTTTTATTTAGTCATAAAAGATGTAAGCACTCACATGTTGTGTTTCTTTTGACATCTAGGCTATAAAAATGTTTGCCAATTTGATTATTATTATATGTGAATTATTTATTTTGTTGCTTGCTTTTTACATTATTTATATTGTTTGGTGGTTAAGATTTTAAACTAGAATATGGCTTGTTGTTGTTTTTGAAGTGAAGAAATCAGTAATTCAAAGATTCAAGTCATTTTATGTTTATCTCCTGGTCCTCTCCTGTGCCCTTTTTGCCATTAATGCCAGCTGAGTTCTCCTTCCTACAGCAGAAAAACTTTAAGCTGTGCTTCCTTCTCTTTAGGGGAAGCATTGCAAGCCCCAACCCTCCTCTTCATCTTTCTCTTTCTCATGTATACACTCTCACTTTCTCTGTCTCTCACTATCTAGAGTGATCCTGAAGGGTCATTGGCTCCTGTGTTCCTACTCCTCTGGTGCCAGAATGTGTACACTTAATACCAGTTTTCATTTTTCTTTTTTTTTGAAAGTTTCCTTAGGGCTGTCTCATGACCTGTGCCATACTGGTAGAAATAATGCCTTGGCAATCCCTTTCCTCTCTCAAAATACAATTTTATGTGCTGCTGTTACACAATAAATGACAAGTATGCAGTGTTTATAATATAGATGTGGTAAAATAAAATGTTTTTAGCTCAGATAGTATAGTATAGTAAGATTTGGTATGAAATAGTATAATATAGTATAGTATAGATAGTACAGATATATATATATTATAGTATAGTATACAACTGCACCTAATTTCTTTGTATTTGTTACAATGACGATAAAGATATTCTGATTCTATAGCTTAGTACAGTATAGTATATCTATATAATCTATATAACTTCATTTTCACTGTACAGAATCCATTAGCGTAGTATAACATTCCTTTTCATGTCATACTATAGCACACATTCATAATGACTCACCCTCACACTGGAAAGGGTAGAGTGACCATTTACTGTAGTATGCATGTCTTTGTAGTTTGTGAGTAAATAAGAATATATGAAAAAATGAAACGTACTTGGACTCTACACAGATGACAAATCTTATCTAGATCATTTTCAAACATATAAAATATTTAAAATATGTATGAACATTATCACTATGTTTGTGAAGGACTTTAAAGGAAATGTTGCCTGCCTGTTTACTTTAGCTTCTATAGTCATGTACTACATCCATGTAGATTGCTTACCCGCTTGTAAACCCAATGCCTTTACCTTTGATGCATGATATTGTAACTTCTGCATTATAGTACTAGGGTGTTGTACCGTGTTAGCCATTATGAATGTAGAGAAAAGCCAAGCAAAATGACACCTTTTATTGGCTAACTAAAAAGATTGCAATATGCAATCTTGTCCGAAGAAGGGGCCTGAGTTGCCTCGAAAGCTTGCATATTGTAATCTTTTTAGTTTAACAATAAAAGGTGTCATTTTGCTTGCCTTTTCTCTTCTGCATTATGTAATATGTGCAGAGTATTGGATGCTACGTTTTCAAATATGCAGTACATCAAGAAAACAGAAGTTTAGAAAATTTGATGTTTAGAAATCATTATATTTGTTTTTGCTCTGTGATTAACAGATAGCCAGTTTTATGACTGATGCCTAACTTAGTGTCATTATAGGCTCACTGTCTAGCAGCGTTAACCTTGTTAAAAAATAAATGAGTAGAGGGTAACTATACCAGTGCTGTTTACTTTCACCTAAAATTCTGAAAAAATTATTGTTATATCTTCCACTTTTAATACTATTTTCTTTCCTTAGTTTTAGGTATTCTGTTTATCCATTTTGACTATTTAGATCACACTTTCATAAACTCAGTGGTTAACACTCTTATAATTATAAATATTATAAAGTCTGCTCCTCAAATATCAGTAAATGTTTTATCACCTTATTCATTTCAATATTTCTATATTTAAAATTATTTTTAAAAATACTGCATAAATGAAGATTTTAACTCCATTGTTTCACGACTTCTCCAACAGAAGCACACCCCCATTTATTTTCTGAAGTCTCTTATCTACTTGATCTGAAATCGCCCTTCTGAAATTTCACATTTTAAGGCAACCAAAAGAAGAAGAAGAAAATTTCAGTTTTCCCTTATTCACACTTTCAAGAAATGCTCACTAACTTGACTGACGGGATTTCAACATATGTTGGATAAATGTTTGGTTTTGTTTGGTAGAGTATTGTAGCTGTGGTCACTAAAGAAATATATATTACTAGCCAACCCACGGTGTACCATACGCGCATAATCAGGCCAGTTTTTTTATAATTTTTAAGCACAGGGAGAAAATTAACATTTGAAAAATTGGTAATGTAATAAATCAGCAAGAAAAGCAACATTGTAACAATGCACGGAACGAACCAACACACAATCGTCCTTGCGGCACTCAGGCGCGGAGGGTGGAACGGGAGGAGAGGAGAAGGATGTCCACTCGCTCCCTCCGTCATGCTAGTCTTCTGATTTCTCGTCCAGTATGCACTGCCTGCTCATTTGCCCACCTCCAACTCGTCACTCGAGTCGTTGTCGTCTTTGTACAGTCCAGATGCACCTGTGACTCATGTAGATTTTTTTTGAATGAAAAGATGGAACTCTAGACTTTTCATTGCTCTATGCGGTTTTGGCTGCCTTTCTATATATAATCCACCAAGACACCCGACCACGGTAGCAGCGAGGTGGAAGGGGGGTGTGTGCAAAGTGCAGGAGCATCTAAGAAGACGCATGTTTGTTGCGGATGCGAATTGCTTTATGTAGCGTGTAAAACAGTTTGCTATGGTGCACGCGGTCGTGCGTTGTAACCGAAAACTCGGTTTTTAAAGACTGCTCACTTCATTGTGTATACAACTGTAGGTGAATGAAAAGATGCAACTCTGGAGAGGGCAACATACAATACAGCGTTTTACACGCTGCATACAGCGATTAACATTCGCGACAAATTGTTTTACACACTACATACAGCGATTTACATCCGTGACAAACATGCCTCTTCTTAGTTAGTCCTGTCGCGTCCACCCTCGTTCTCAAAGCATAAACACCGCCTGGTCATGTGGTGCCCCTGTGTGAACCGGATCAGGCACAGAGAAGGTCAGCTGCCGAGAGAGCGTCTCAACTGTTGCAGGGCCTGCATTGGTGAAGCAGGTGAGACGGTAATGAAACAGAGGCACAGGGCTTATTGGTTTTTAAAGACTTCCTCCTTCATTGGTTTTTAACCAATGCACGGAACGAACCAACACACAATCGTCCTTGCGGCACTCAGGCGCGGAGGGTGGAACGGGAGTAGAGGAGAAGGACGTCCACTCCGCTCCCTCCGTCATGCTAGTCTGCTGATTTCTCGTTCATTATACACTCCCTGCTCATGTGCCCACCTCCAACTCGTCGCTCGAGTCGTTGTCGTCTTTGCACAGTCCAGATGCACCTGTGACTCACGTAGACTTTTCATTGCTCTGTGTGGTTTTGGCTGCCTTTCTATATATAATCCACCAAGACACCCGACCACGGTGGTAGTGAGGTGGGAGGGGTGTGTGTACAAAGTGCAGGAGCATCTAAGAAGATGCATGTTTGTCGAGGATGCGAATTGCTGTATGTAGCGTGTAAAACAGTTTGCTATGGTGCACGCAGTCGTACGTCGTAACCGAAAACTCGTATTTTAAAGACTACCCACTTCATTGTGTTTTAACCTCAGTTGTAAAGGAATGTTTCAAGGACCCCATGGGATACCCCTCGCAAACAGTTTTACATGCTGCATATGGCGATTCACCTCCGCAAGAAACATACCTCTATTAACAGTCAACGTGGGTCGGAGCTGCATGTGACCTCAACGACAGACGAATATAAATGGCGCCAGTTTTTCTGTGTCGTCGCGTCCGAGTTGGTGGGCGTGGCTCTGTGAGTTGTCGTCGTATCCAATGGTCTTGGAGTTGGTGGCCGTGGCTCCTTCCTGTGTGCGCCATGTGTGTCTCACTTGTCAGCGGCTTACTGAATCCACGCCCCTTCCGGCGTGCTTTCCATGGTTGTCTTGCCTTAATGAATTATATATATAGATTTTTATTAGTCATCTGTGGCCTAGACCTTTTCAGTTTTATGTTCTTTATATATTATAGCTTAGCCTGTTCAATGTGAAGTATTTTATTTGGTGATGTGTTAATACTATATGCAGTTTTCTGTCTTTGTTATTCTTTAACGTGACTATAAATTAGTCATATTTCATTACTAGAAATTAATTATGTGTTTTATGTCTTTTGGTAGCTGTTTTTTTTAGGTACAGCATGAGCTTATTATAAGAAAGAACTAGTAATCATTAGTTTTAGTGTCTAACTAAGAACTACATTCATTTGTGAGTTTTCTTCCCACTTACACAAATTTTATGTCAGATTAATTGACAATTCCAAAATCATGCTGTGTGTTTGAATGTGAATAGACCCCGCAGTGGACTGGTGCACTGTACAGTTCATTCCTTCCATGGACCTGATGCTGCCAGGATAGGGCTCCAGAACCGTGAATTGAGAATGCTATATTATTTGATTTCTGACTGTACTTTTTTGCATATCCCAGTGGCACAGGAAAATAGGAACCATTTATGAAAGTCATTCCAAGTTATTATACTGCTTAGACACCCACGCTGTGCTGTATGGATTTTTCTTCTTTCACTCCAGTTTTCCTCCCACATTGCAAAAATGTGCACTTTGAGTTAATAGCAGCTCAGGAATGGCTATGTGTGCATGAATGTTCATTCTGATAGGCTGTTGTATTAAGCATTATTCGCACCTGCCTTTCTTTCTATTCTGCTATATACCTCTTCACCATAAAACTAGATTTAGCTGGTTTGCAGAAGGATGAATGAATGAATGAACAATTAAATAAACTAGAATAAACAAACAGAGAAAGGGAGTTTTAAATAGTTGAAAATAGAGAGTTACAAGTAATGGTTAAATATGTAAAATATAAGTCTTGCATATGTAATGCTGTTTTACTGCATGCAAAATTAACACATACAAAAATACTTTTCTGTTTTGAAGAATAATTTTAACACATCTACTGCTTCATTGTTTTCTATATAGATAGACTGGAAGATTGATAGAATATGTATTGTATGATAGATAGATAGATAGATAGATAGATAGTCTCAAGGTAAAGTCATCTCTGATGGAGGATTGCAGGAATTGTCAGGTAGAGGGGTCCTTTCATCGGATTGGCTGGCCAAGCACTGTCTCAGCTGTGGAATGGCCAATTGGGGGAGGCAGCTTGATGGCTGAGATCTCCAGGACTCTAAACAAATCCAAATCATATTATGTGATATCATCTACTGTTAACTTCTGCTCTGTACTTGTAATATTTTTATTTTTATACTGTATTGAGGATTTTTTCTGATCTGTGTATTGTATTTTATTGACTCCCTTCTTTTGACACCCACTGCACGCCCAACCTACCTGGAAAGGGGTCTCTCTTTGAACTGCCTTTCCTGAGGTTTCTTCTATTTTTTCCCTACTAGGGATTTTTTGGGAGTTTTTCTTTGTCTTCTTAGAGAATCAAGGCTGGGGGGCTGTCAAGAGGCAGGGCCTGTTAAAGCCCATTGCGGCACTTCTTGTGTGATTTTGGGCTATACAAAAATAAATTGTATTGTATTGTATCAAATATGAAACCAATTCTCAATAAAAGGACAATCCATTGCAGGTCACACTTAATAACACTGAATATCTAAAGGTTTCCTAATCTACTAAATGATAGGTGGAAATCTAAGTCCCTTGAGGGAACCCTTACTGGAAACACAACAAACACCTCCAGTGGTATTTAAATACTCTACATCTGCTAGCTTTCATACTTTCATACACACAGAGAACAGGCTGCAATGCAATATCCTAACAGAGTATTACAAATATTGAAAACATTCTTCATGTGTCAGGAGGGACAGAACCTTACACCTTTTGTCCCACTTTTCCAATTCAATATACCAGTCACACTCTCCAGTTATTAGACAGTTGAAACAGCATATAGAATTAACATACCTGTAAGTCTGATAATTTTGAATTGCTCCATATCCTTCCCCCAGGAGATAATTTCTGAGAAATTGCGGAGTCCTGAGGAATCATACATTACATTCTTGGGAAACGTAATCAATTTCAATAAAACATGTTGAAAAGTAGAGCTGACCTTGGCACATTGTATATGTAATAAATCTAGTGAGAAAACAGAACTTCAAGCTCAGTGGTACATTTTTTATTCTTCTGTAACTCTAGGCTTCCTGCTATGGCATTTAAATTAGACATTAAGTGCTTTAGCATGGGTAATCAACCAAACCTTATAATAGCAGTACTGTCTTTAGTGAGTCCATTAGTTCTGAGGAACGCCGTAATCTGTGCATCATGTTTAAATGTTAATAAGTATTCGATTGTAATACTATTACATGTTAAATTAACCACACTAATGTTCAGTTGTGCATTGTTCCTTATCAGTTGAAAAACTAGAATTCTCTTTTAGAATGGATCAATCAAGGACAAAGTGTCTCTTAAAATACATTTTCTTGATTTAACATTAATATCAAAAATAATAATTGAATAAAAAAAATTCTAGTTTTAATCCTTGACCCGATCACTGCTTCTTCAATATTCTCATAGGGTTTTTCAGGGTACATCAGCACACAAAGACATTCTGGATTGATTAAATGTCTCCCTCCATACTGATCTAGAATGGTTATGTGTCTGAATTTAGGCTGTGATGGAAACAGTTACCTTATATGTCTCCATATTCCCATAACTGAATTAAGCAGGAAAATTATTAATAGATGAATGGATGCAAGATGGATGAAGACCAGCAGGTCTACAGCATTAGTTTCAGGTATGCATGACTTTCCTATTAAATAGACCGATATCCATTCCAGGGTTGTTTCTTATCTTATGCTGGATGTAGGTAGCACAGCACAGTGACACAGACAGTGGTTATGAAATGTCAGCTCACAGCACTCCATATTTGGTAGCACCTTTTGTGGTAATCTACCAAGTTATTACCGCTACTCAAGCAAAAAAAAAGATTTTTTTAAAGGTATTGTATTATTATGCAAAGGAATTGTGTTTTTGTCCAAAAGACTAGTGAAAGCTAGTGAGGGAGATATTATGCATGTGCATAGCATGCAGTCAAGTGATCAGAAATGAGCGGACATTATAAGGTTATTGTTATGGTTCATATAATCCATCCAGTTTAGGGTCCTTGGAGACAGTGATTATCCCAGCAGCAATAGGTATGAGGCTAGAGGCAACCATGTTGGAGAATGCCTGTTCTTTGCAGGGCACAATCACACAGTCAAACTGAAAAGAATGTCCTGTGTAACGAAAAACCCAGACAAGCATAAAGGTTTGGGGAAAACCCGGTATAACTGACAATAAATGTGGGTTATAAACACATTGAAAAAGGAAAAAAGACATTTTTATAGACACAAGCCTCAAAGCAACTGCCCCAAGATGGTGCAACTTCCAGTTAAGTACAGGTCAGGTAGGAAGAGGTGGGTCCAGGAGGCAGACACAGGAAGTGACATCAGAGGTGGGTGGGATGTCAATCATCTGGTCTGTAGTGAAGGGAAGAGAAGAGGCATTAGCACCATCTTGTGGATCAGAGAGGCATTAATACCATCAGAGCCTTCAAGCTGTTCCTAAGGTTCACGTGTATGACAACTGCTTGCAATTTACTAACAGGAACCAATAAATGAAGCCTTCACTTATTTTAAATCCAATTATTTGCAATTGATACTGTTTTGCAACAGGGTGGTCTGTTTCAGAAGTGGCTAGTGTTGATACCTCAAACCTTTGGGAGTTCATGTTTAATTCTTAGTCATGTAACATTTGACTTGTTTACAGTATATGTCCAGTAAAATCACTGGAAATCACCATCCTGAAAAAGTGTGTTGATGGGAAGGTAAGGTACATTTGGAGTGTAATTGTTTATAAAATGCAAAGACATTATTTATATATAAATCTTTAAATGATTTAATCTCATACATTTCCCAAACGTTAAAAACCTTATAAGTTTGAGAGGGTGAAAAAAGATGGTTATCATGTAGAGTTGCCACAAATAAAATATTCTTTAACTTGAAGTGCTTCCTACATTGGTTCCATATTCTGAGTGAATGAAGGACAATTGAATTGTTAGTACAATGATGATACCTGGTATATACTGGTGTACAAAGCAAGGATTATAAAGAAGAACTACAGGATTTAATTTCTGTTGTGTACCAAGATAATGTGTGTTCATCTATTTGTGTCAATTTCTAGGTTTTTACCACATCTTTTTTAAGTTTTTCCAAGCAGACTACAAATTTTTGTTGAAAAAAAAACTTTATATTTACTTGTGTTGTTTATTCCTAGGTATTTAAATGGATCTGCAATGATAAAAGGGAAGGTGTCAAGTCTAAGGTTGTTTGCTAGAGAATTCACTGGAAAAGCACACTTTTGTTCAAATTAATTTTGAGTCCAGATATCTTTTGAAATTCTGCTAGTGCAGTTAGGGCTGCAGGCACAGAATTTTGTGGGTCTGATATATACAGTACCATATCATTTGCATATAGTGATATTGATATTTTTGATAATCCCCTTTAACTCAGAAGCATTTTGAAAGTGAACAGCCAATGGCCAAATGTCGATTGCAAATAGCCGTGGTGACCGGGGGCATCCTTGTCTTGTACCATGTTCTAGTTTGAAGTAGTCTAAAATAATGTCAGTACAAACTGAAGCTTCTGGACTGATATACTTTAGTTTTATCCAAGTACATATGTTTGAGCCAAACATAGATTTATGCAACAAGGTGGATAGGCAGTCCCATTCAACCATATAAAATGTTTTTTCTGCACCCAAAGATAATAAGATGACTGGAGCGTTAGACTTTTTGGATGAATATATTACATTAAATAGGCATTTATTATTGGAAGTGTCTATCTTTAATAAATTTGGTTTGGTTAATGAAATTGCAGAAGGGAGCACTTTCTCAATCTTTCTATGTAGAACTTCGGAGAGTTTCTTGACATCATTATTCAGAAGTGAGATTGGTCTGTATGATGTACATTGTAATAAGTCCTTATTTTTCTTAGGAGGTAGCATTTTATTGTCTCTGGCTTCTATAAATCTACCTAATAAAAAGGGAGCTAACTTAATTGAACATTTTTTATAAAATTCAGCAGGGTAACTATCAGGACCTGGTGCTTTACTGCTCTGAAGTGAGTTTATAGAGTTGAGTAATTCTGATATTGTCAGAGGTTTATCCAATTAATCTAGACTGAGAGTATCTAGCTGTGCTATCTGTAAAATATCAAAAATGCATTAGATTGTGTCTTGTATTCTTTAAACTGAGTAGAATATAAGGACATAGTAGTCTCTAAATATATACATTATATTTTTATGGTCAATAATTTTATCTTCATCTGTGTTGGTGATTACTGACATTGCATTGCGAACTTCCTGCTTATGGATTTGTTGAGCTAAGATCTTATTAGCCTTCTCTCAGTGTTCATAGTAATGATGTCACAATTTAAAAATGAGTTGTTCAGTTTCTTTTGTTGTCAGAAAGTTGAGTTCTGATTGCAAAGCCTGTCTTTTCCTAAAAATTGCATCATTTGGAGACCTGGCGTGTTCTTGATCTATTCTGGTAATTTCACTGATTAACTCTGAGGCCTTCTTGGTGTCCAATTTATTTTTGTGGCAGAGATATAAGATAATCTGTCATCTGAAAAATGCTTTCAGAAATTCCCAGAGTATTCCTGCGGAAACCTCTGACGATGCATTTATCTCTAAAAAAGAATCAATTTGCTTGGATATAAACACTGTACAGGGGGTTCATGACACCAACTGCAAGATAAGTATGTGCGGCATAGCGATTTGAGTTCCATGATCAGAGGGGCATGGTCGGAGATAACAATAGCATTGTGCTTGCAAGATTTGATCATGGACAAGAAATTGTTATATATAAAGAAATAATCAGTTCTTGAGTAGCAGTGATGTATTGGTGAGAAGTATGTTTATGTGGGCTTTTAAAAGATTACTCTCCTATCACTAACTTACATGTCAAATACATATAATACAAATTCTAAATGTATAACAACAAGCTTTATACCCAGAATAAAGGGGATAGATGTTATTTACTTCACAGCACATGACTACGCATTTTTTGGTTTTCAGAAATTCTGCACATTTCTAGTATTTGGTTTTAAAAGTGGTGATCATCTGCAGCTAACCACACTCGCTGATACCAATCAATTATCAGCAACAACTTTTATTTATATAACACATTTTCATACAAACAACGTACCTCACAGTTCCGTACAAAATGAAATAAATAAAGTGAATATAAAGATTAGACAATAATATACAGTATGTAACAAATAAAAGGTAAGGTAGAATGGCCAGGAGGACAGAAAACTCGAGTTAGGCTGGAGAAAAAAAAAACAAAATCTGCAGGGGTCCCAAGGCCAAAAGATTGGCCAGCCCCGACTAGGCATTCTACCTAATATCCATCAATCCATCCATTATCCAACCCGCTACTGTATATCCTAATTACAGGATCACGGAGGTCTGCTGAAGCCAATCCCAGCCAACACAGGACGCAAGGCAGGAAATAAACACTGGGCAGGGCGCCAGCCCACCGCAGTCTACCTAACATAGATGTTCTAAATCACTTCTTATGGTTTTCAAGCTTCACGTGGAAATTGAAGATGATGGTGGTCATGTGGACATATTTGACACCCACCATTCAATCCATAAATGCAGGGGGCAGCATGGTACCTTGATCAGATGGAACTGGAAAAGACAGCAGAAAATAGTACAGATTAGTAGGGATTTGGTAAACCCAGAGGAAAATGATAATTCAATGCCCATATAGAGTAACACAGATATAACAATAATGTAGCCTTGAAAAAGCAAAAAGAATTTTTAGCAGTTTTTTAAATTGCTATACAGTATTAGACTGGCAAAAGTTTAGGTGCATAATAGCAAAATGCTGCTTTTCTCCATTTCTTTTAAGGTTGGCTCTTGGAATTATAAGCAGACCTTCATTTGAAGATCTGAGGTTACGACTTGGAATGTAAGGGGACAAACATTCCAAAATATAGGATGGGGTGAAATTATCTAAGGCTTTGTAAACCAATAGTAGTATTTTAAAGTCAATTCTAAATGACACAGATAACCAATGTAATGATGGTAAAACTGGTGAGATGTGCTCAGATTTTCTTTTTCTAGTTAAGATTCTTGCTGCTGCATTCTGCACTAACTGTAACCGATTGATGGCTTTCTTCAGGTAGTCCTGTAAGGAGTTCATTACAGTAATATATTTGACTGAAAGCAAAAGTTTGAACTAATTTTTCAGCATCTTGTAAAGTTATAAGAGGTCTAACTTTAGCTATAATCCTTAAGTAAAAAAAGGCAGTCCTAGTAATCTGAATAATATGCAATTTAAAATTTAGGTCAGAGTCAACAGAGTCCCCTAAATTCTTTACCTCCGAATTGACCTTTAAGCCTAAGGGATCAAGTTTATTTCTAATACCCTTACTGTATTCATTTTTGCAAATCACTAAGATTTCTTTTTACTCCGTATTTAGTTTGAGAAAGTTGTTGCTGATCCATTTAGAAATACAAGTAAGTAGCTGTGATGGCTCATCTTGTGCTTTGAGATAATCTGACCTAATAGAAGCATATAGATCGAAAAGAGCAGCGGACCCAGGATAGATCATTGTGGTACACCATAAAAAGTTCACAAATGCAATAGGAGAATGTGCAAAATTCTAAGCAGACCCAAGGTGCTATGAGGCAGGAATGGTAGTTATGTACCTATTGTTAATCTGTTAAAACGCCTGTACTAAAATGACAGAATTTTTACCAGATTAAAACTAAATTCATACCTTTACGGTCTGTTCAGTTCTTGTTAACTGATTGCATGCTATATGCATGATGATTCTCTTGGTCACTAGCTGTCACTAGATGACTGAAACAGATGCATGTACTGTGATACCAACAGCAGCAAGCAATATATTTGTGAAATAATGAAGTGATTATTCAAAATAGTGCAATGAACTTTTTTTGAGTGGCTCATATAAGCTTCTATAGTAATCAGTATGCCAAAAATCTTTATATTTGTAGACCTGGATATTCATATCATTTGAGCAGGTTAGCACTGGAACAACAATAATAATCTGTGGTATATAGCTGAGCTGTTTAACCACCATATCAATGTCTCTGTATGCAACATTCTCTGTATTTGGTAAAGAAAACTGCACTGTAAACAGTATGGCTAAGACATTGAGCTATAAGTGCCTACCCAAATTTTCATTTATCACTGCTGACTTTAAGTCACTTATATGGGGGGATTCTGAGCCTAACCTATTAAGGTAAACACCAACATGTTTTCTTTTTCAGCATACAGTATTCCCTGTGAAAACTAATACTCTTGTTATATTGTTTACAACACTTTTTCTGTGTCTTTCAAATAGAATGCTTTGCTCAGCTGCTGTTTAGTGGTTGGGCATTTTCATTATTGGCATAGCACATCCCATGGTGATAGCACTTCAGACTTAGGAACAGGTGATTTGTTTGTACCACAGAAAAGGGCAAACCCATGAAAATCGCATCCAACAAACCAACAACTAATTATATGTTTAATTATTTTTTTAAAAAAACATTACACAACATTAAAATTAGTTACAAGAACTGGAAGGGAAAAGAAAGTCAAGAGAATGGAATAAAACAAAATAAATGAAGCAATAGTTTCCTAGTTTTTCCTAAGAACTATTAAATTACTAATTAAACAAATATATTTAAATATAAGAGCAATTAAGAAACAACTAAACAGAAAATATTAATTACCTCAAAAGATAATCTCTGAACTACAAAATAAAATCCTGAATTACTTCATTAGATATTCTAATTATTTCAAATCTTTACTCAGAATCAGACACACCAATTCCAAACAAGCATCAAAAACATGTGCCAAGAAACTAGCAAAAGTTAAGAACGTTAAACAATTAATTCAGACAGATGGAGGACCAAAGCAAGTACACTGCAAAAAGCTAAGGCACCAAGGGGTCCCTTTTATTTTCCTCATTTGACTTTGGTCCTATTAAACACAGTTTGAAGGGACAGAGAACAATTGAAAGCCCCTCCACATTTGTCTCTAAAGTAAACAAAAAATAATTAATAACAATGGACAATGGGAACAGTAAAACAGCAAAAAGGAACAATGAGCAAAGGCTGGGATGTGCCCTAAATGATATAATGAAAACAGGAAACCTTTTCATTTATTTATCAAACATCTCAGAATACTAAAACAGTTTTCAGGACTCGGAAATCATAGCATGATCTTTTGCCATTTTTTAATAAAACCTTCCTGAATTTGAACTATTTTGTTTTAGAACCTCAGCTCTCTGTATTCAGCTCCTGATCCTTTTTTCAATTGTTCTTTTCAGGACAAAACATTTTCCACCTTAAAATACAATAGGAACATTGGATGTGATTACGTTTCTATTCAGGACTCACCATTCCAGGTGGATGATGCACACAGCTTTCTCATGTTTAATTGTTTATGATGAATGGATTCAAATGACCTGTTACTAATCCTTATACCTGTAGTATCTGCTGTCTCACACACTTTTGCAGATCAGTTCTTCATTATGATTCACTCCAAGTTGGAAACGTTTTCTTCTGTCATCAGTGTCAAAACCCAGATAGACCTGGGCTCAATTTTGAGGGATACTCTGTTATTGAGAAATTCTGCAACCCATCTAATATAATGGGGACTACTCCTAGTAGTATGCATGCCTCCCTGCTCTTTATGTCTCATGATTGTATAGTTAGGAAAATCTCTTGAACCAGGTTACGACATAAGCATTTAGTTATACTGTACTTCTGATTCAATGTCATCAAATTTGAACTGAAACAGACTTACTGTAGTAACATTAGAGGATCAAAATGCTATAAGCACTAGGACTATAGGAAGAAATCAGGTCCATAACCACTTGTGCAGGGTAAAGAAAGGCATCATCTACTTCACTGATGTCTTTAGGCTAGTATGCTTCAGACCCTCTTTTCATCTTGTGAGACCCCTCAAGTCACTGTGTTGTTATTGTAATTGTTTGTCTGAAACATCATCAGTCAACATGGTCTTGCCCTTTGAAAAGCAATATATAAGACATGATTTGCACTACTATATTTTAAGGCTTTGTCCTAGCAACACTATTTAAATTCTTTATTAAATTCAATTTACTGAAATTTAGAATGATTGTGACTTGATTAAATTATTTGCCTGGTATGATCAATCTCTATATCATGTTCTCCCCAAGCCTATGTGGGCTTTTTATTTTATACTCCAGTCTTCCCCTGAAATTAGACTGTGTAAATATACTGTATGTTTGGGCATGTGCATGAGTGTGCCATGAGGTAGACTGGTGTCCTTGACAGAGCTGGTTCCTGCCATGTGCCTGATGCTGTCAGGGTAGACCATGACCCAAGTGATCATGAATTGCAGGGTTTAAAAATGAAGGATCTCAGCTTCAAGTTAACTTTACGCTTCTTTTCAAAAATTAGTTTTTGTACGGTAAGAATCAGTCTTACCGTTGAGATATTTGAGGCATGAAGGTGGCTATTCAAACACCTTCACAGTTTTTAATTTTCCCCAGTGATAGGTAGGACAATGTCACAATGTTCTTTGCTAACACTTTTTCACCAGGCAGTGCACTAGGATTTTCTCTGATATCCATGTATACTAATTTAATTAGTGATTCTAAATCTTTTTCTGTAAACGTTTGCACCACTGTGTGAGTGAGAGTGGGATGGACTTGTGCTCCATCTATGACTAATTACTGGCAGAGTAAGGTCCAGCTCCTATAAAGGACTAATCAGTTTTATTGAATAGATAAATGGATTGAAAATTCCAGTGGTTTAACACACACAGTGAGAAAGTTAACCTATTTATAAGACGGACTATATTTTATAAAATTTTCAATAATTCAATAATTTACAATAATTAACAATACCTGGTTGATTTTCTATTTATAGTATACTTACATTTATTACAAATAATTGTAGCATTAATTAATTATAATAATCCAAGTAAATGTAGTATATCTTTGATTTTGTTCATTTATCTGTGGAAAGCACCTTGAGTTACATGTAAATATGTGATCAGATTCTATATAAATAAAGTTATTATTAATATTATTATCATTATTATTACCAGTAACGGCGCACTGCATGATAACGTGCACTGAATACACTTGATTTGAGCATTCAGGTTTCATCCTCTTTCTCTGTACATTTAGCATTCGTTTGCTCAGAGGTTGTTGCGCTTGCTGCTTCCTGAGCAGCTCTTCTTTTCTCCATCCTAGCAGCCTGCTTCTTCTCTTCTTTCGTCGGCATCTTTTCGCGTTAAAACTGATTAAGTCAGTGTTTGTGTTGCAATTACTTAGTATGTTTTCTTAAATTTTTCACTTAAGCTGGCATTTAAGTCTTCATGAGATATGAAGAGGTAAGGGAAGTGACGGCGAAGGTAGTAGGGAATGAGAACAGTGCCTGTACGCTTGCTGGCCACTGCTGAGAGTTGATTCTACAATACAATAAAATAAAAATAAAATGAGGAATAACCTTGGAGGTCAATCATCACCTCAAAAGTGGATAGCAGATGTCACATAGTACTGTATATGCGTACTAAATTTCAGGTCAATAGAGCAAACGGTTTGCAAGCTACAGGTGAATTAAAATCCTGGACAAACAAACGGACTGCCACAGTAGCGTATTATATAAGAAGATTATTATTAGAGAAATTTCGGAAGTATAAGTGCTGTATTGGTTAGATCTGCTGCCTCACAGTCATGGGTAGACTCTTTAAATTGTCCATCCTTCCTTTTTCTAACCTACTTTCCTAGTTCTTTGAGGTGGGTAGTAACCATTGACTGGATACTTATACTGGGCACATTTGAGTGTCCAGTTAACCCAGCATGTACACGCATGGCATGTGAAAGTAAAAGAAGATTTTGTTTATGTTCCTGTACATTAAATGGTTTCAGTAAGGCTAGAGGAAAAGAACAAAAGTACTGCACTGCTTTCAAAAAAACATTTAAACAGTTTAATATTTTTGAATGAAACTTTGTGTGTTTTCATAATTTAGGTTAATTCTTGCTTATTTTTCTTTGCAGGTATAAGTGTGTCTATTCATGGGGCTGAAAGACATCTACGAAACCATCACAGAAGAATTGCACCGTGCCATCACCCTTCGGAGCGTGTGCTGGTGGCCAGGCATTCTTCATTCCCCCCCATTAAACCATCAATAAACATGGAAGAGTCATCATCTGGTTCTCCAGACTCCGTGGTCACTAATGGAAAAGTACATCATCCAGGTTAGTTCAATAAAAAGTCACTCTTATCGGCTGCCAGCTGAAATATTAAAAATGCTTGCTCTATCAAGATTTTCTTTCATTAATTCTTTAATCAGCATTACCCGAAGTTCAGTGCCTTTGATGTGAAAAGGCTTCAGGATGCTTTCACAGAACATCAAATAAATGTGTTTTTAATTACTTGCCGGTATACATACATTGACGTAAAGTAGATATAGACTAATTAAAGGGGACAGGGCAATGGTGCAGTTAATGGGTCCCAAGTTCAAATCCCAACTGCAGGGATTTTACATCTTCTTTTTGTGGTTTTCTAATCCCTAGGATTTTTCTCACTTCACAAAGTGTGTTTAGGTTAGATTGAGTGAAACTCTAAAATGAGAGTGTCCTATGATGGACTGACCACAAGTGCTGCCAGGATAGGCTGGGGATCTGTAAATGAAGCACAGTTATTAAGTCAATAAAGGAAACTGATAAATTAAATATGTCAATTCATCTATGGCAAATATTATTCCTATATTGTAGTATATGACAGTTTATTGATTTCTATTTACACTGCAAAACTTTTTAATCTCCACGCTGACAACATACATCTGCAAATGTCCACTCATCCACATGAGTTCCCCAGGATTAAGTTTGAGAACCAATACTCTTCAGTGACTAGTCAATCAATCATTATGTGCACAAAGCACTGTGACTTACATTTTATTTTCAAAGAACCTTATTAATTTAAGTGGAGCACTGGCATCAATAGTGACTTTTTAAAATTGTTAAGTTAGTGGAGGAAATTAACTTGCAATTTAATAGTTTTCATTATGGGGAAGCTTGGAAGAGAAGATAGGCAAGGAATGAAGAAAAAGTCAGGTTTTTCATTTCATACCTGAAGCATCTGCGTTTGAAGATTCTGAAGACAAGCAAGTGCAGTAGTCCACTTATTATAAAGGTGAAAACGGGCATAAAATCAACACTCAGCCTGTTTTATTGTCTGCTTGACATGGCTTGGATAGCTTATTGCTTATTGAGTTATACTATAAATTATACCTAGTTGTATTTCAGTCATTGTAGAGGACAAACATGAATTAAATGTGTAATGAAATTACTTAAATGCATTAGGCTGCTGCCAGCTTTAAGATAAATATAATTTTAATCTCAGAATGGACATAGATCTCAATATATTACATATTGCATGTTGCCCTTGTAATATATAAACATTCCCTTGCTTTGCCTAGCTGTTCCACACTTAATGTAGAGGGTGTCAAGTATTTTATTACCTTCAGCATGATTGTATATCATTGTCATTCATGTGCTTACTTTGGATTTTTTGAATTTAAACTTAGAAGATTTTTTATACACCATTTTAATCATTGCAGGAATCCTTCTACCTTTATGCTACTCAACTATAATAAAGGCTAATTTAATTTTAATTAAATAGATTAAGTAAAATGTAAGGATAATAGAATTCAAGGAGGCAGACAAATAAAAAGTTTTATCAGGAGGCATTGTTAGAGAAGGTAAGGATAACCTATGAAAAATTAAACTGTAAATATTTTATCCTTATTATTAACATACATCTAAACAGACGTAGCATCACATGAAGCTCCACAAGAAAGTACATCCTTCTCCATGTTCTGTTCTGTCAAGCAAACTTATGGAAATCTCTTTTAAACTGAAAGGAGAAGACTAACTGTTGACCTGATAAAGGTCTTAAGAATTTACAAATATATTGATAAACTTGATATAGCAGAAGTCTTTTCTAAAATTATTGAATTCAGTACCCAATTACACTGCTGGAAATTAAGAGAAAATATGTTCAAGACAGAAATTAAGAAACTTTTCTCCAAACCACTGAGTAATGTAGTTGAAGCTGAAACTACTTGGTGTTATGCTAAGAACAATTGAAGAAAATATTTTTAGAGTAGGACTGGGAGATAAGCAGTCAAAACACAAAATGGGTCAGAAATGGAAGGTCAAGAAAACTGTCTGCAAAACCAAAACAAAAATTAAACGTCACAGTCAAAAGGTGTAGTAAGATTTGTAACCAGAAAAATGTTTTGGAAAAAATAGATTTATTAAACAAGGAAAGAATCACACCAAAAAGTTTTTTAGTTATTTGCTGAATTTTTAATTCATTACTTTGTAACATAATACCCATAATAAACATAAAAAAAATGTTGTCAAAAACGGCCCAAATAAATTTACAACTAATAAAATACATACAACTTTGTAGTAAAAAAGAGACATTTGAAATTAATTTCTGGACATGAAAAAACCCTAATAGAAGTTTTAAATTATATTCTTCAAAATAAATAAATAATAAACAGCAGATCACTTCACAACACTCTTCTTCTTCTTCTTCTTCTTCTTTCGGCTGCTTCTGTTAGGGGAGCCACAGCGGATCATTTTGTTCCATATCTTTATGTCCTCTGCATCTTGTTCTGTTACACCCATCAGCTGCATGTCCTCTCTCACCACATCCATAAACCTTCTCTTGGGCCTTCCTCTTTTTCTCTTGCCTGGCAGATCTATCCTTGGCATCCTTCTCCCAATATACTCATCATCTCTCTTCTGTACATATCCAAACCAACACAGTCTCGCCTCTCTGACTTTGTCTCCCAACCGTCCAACTTGAGCTGACCGTGTAATGTACTTATTTCTAATCCTGTCCATCCTCGTCACACCCAATGCAAATCTTAGCATCTTTAACTCTGCCACCTCCAGCTCTGTCTCCTGCTTTCTGGTCAGTGCCACCGTCTCCAACCCATATAACATAGCTGGTCTCACTACCGTTCTGTAGACCTTCCCTTTCACTCTTGCTGATATCAGTCTGTCACAAATCACTCGTGATACTCTTCTCTACCTGTTACATCCTTCCTGCACTCTCTTTTTCACCTCTGTTCCACAATCCCCATTACTCTGTACTGTTGATCCCAAATATTTAAACTCATCCGTCTTCGCCAACTCTACTCCCTGCATCCTCACCATTCCACTGACCTCCCTCTCATTTATACAGATGTATTCTGTCTTGTTCCTACTAACCTTCATTCCTCTAATCTCCAGAGCATATCTCCACCTCTCCATGGTCTCCTCAAACTGCTCCCTACTATCGCTACAGATCACAATGTCATCAGCAAACATTATAGTCCACGGGGACTCCTGTCTAATCTCATATGTCAACCTGCCCATCACCATTGCAAATAAGAAAGGGCTCCCTGATGTAATCCCACCTCCACCTTAAATGCATCCATCACTCCTACCACAAACTTCACCACAGTCACACTTCCCTCATACATATCCTGTACAACTTTTACATACTTCTCTGCCACTCCCGACTTCCTCATACAGTACCACAGCTCCTCTCGAGGCACCCTGTCATATGCTTTCTCCAGGTCCACAAAGACGCAATGCAACTCCTTCTGTCCTTCTCTATACTTCTTTCTTGGCATGAAACCATACCGCTGCTCATTAACCATCACCTCACTTCTTAACCTAGCTTCCACTACTCTATCCCATAATTTCATGCTGTGGCTCATCAATTTTATCCCACTGTAGTTACTACAGTCCTGCACATCCCCCTTATTCTTAAATATCGGCACCAGTACAATTCTTCTCCACTCCTCAGGCCTCCTCTCACTTTCCAAGATTCCATTAAACAATCTGGTTAAAAACTCCACTGCCATCTCTCCTAAACACCTCCGTGCTTCCACAGGTATGTCATCTGGACCAACGGCTTTCCCATTCTTAATCCTCTCGATAGATGTCCTTACTTCCTCCTTGGTAATCCGTTGCACTTCCTGATTCTCTATCTCCACATCATCCAACCTCTTCTCTCTGTCGTTCTCTTCATTCATAAGCCTTTCAAAGTACTCTTTCCATCTGCTCAACACACTCTCCTCGCTTGTGAGTACGTTTCCACCTTTATCCTTTATTACCCTAACCTGCTGCACATCTTTCCCAGCTCGGTCCCTCTGTCTAGCCAATCAGTACAGGTCATTTTCTCCCTGCTTAGTGTCCAACCTCTCATATAACTCATCATACGCTTTTTCTTTAGCCTTTGCCACCTCTCTCTCCACCTTGCACTTTATCTCCTTGTACTATTGTCTACTTTCTGCATCTCTCTGACTATCCCATTTCTTCTTTGCCATCCTCTTCCTCTGTATACTCTCCTGTATCTCCTCATTCCACCACCAGGTTTCCTTTTCCTCCTTCCTCTGTCCAGATGTCATGCCAAGCATCCTTCTTGCTGTCACCCTTACCACATTTGCTGTAGTTTCCCAACTGTCTGGTAACTCTTCACTGCCACTCAGTGCCTGTCTCACCTTCTCCCTAAACTCAACCTCGCAGTCTTCTTTTTTCAATTTCCACCATTTGATCCTTGGCTCTGTCCTCACTCTCTTCCTCTTCTTGATCTCCAAGTCAACCTATAGACCACCATCCTATGCTGCTTAACTACACTTTCCCCTGCCACTACTTTCCAGTCTTCAATCTCCTTCAGATTGACTCTTCTGCATACCATGTAATCTACCTGTGTGCATTTTCCTAAACTCTTGTACGTCACTCTATGTTCCCCCCTTCTTAAAATACGTATTCACCACAGCCATGTCCATCCACTATCCTCTGACCTTCTTCATTCCTCTCCTTGACACCATACCTACCCATCACCTCCTTGTCTCCACTGTTCCCTTCACCAACATGCCCATTGAAATCTGCTCCAATCACCACTTTCTGTCCCTTGGGTACACTGTTCATCACTTCATCTAACTCACTCCAAAAATCTTCTTTCTCATCCATTGCACACCCAACTTGCAGTGCATGTGCGCTAAAAACATTCATCACCACACCTCCAATTTACAGCTTCTTAATCATTATTCTGCCTGACACTCTTTTCACCTCCAAAATACTCTTGACATATTGTTCCTTCAGAATAACCCCTACTCTATTTCTCCTCCTATCCACACTGTGACAGAACAATTTGAATCCACCTCCAATCCATCTGGCCTTACTCCCCTTCCATTTAGTCTCTTGCACACACAATATATCAACCTTCCTTCTCTCCATCATATTGGCTAACTCTCTGCCCTTACCAGTCATACTGCCAACATTCAAAGTTCCTACACTCAGTTACACTTTCTTTACCTTCCTCCTCTCCTCCTGCCTCCAGACACGTCTCCCCCCTTTTCTTCTCCTTCTTCTTCTTTGGCCAACAGTACCCCAATTTCTGCCAGCACCCTGTTGGCTAACAATACTGGTGGCGGTAGCTGTTAACCCGGGGCTCGACCGATCCGGTATGGAAATTTGTATTGTTGTCCACATATTGATTTTTTAAAATTTTACACCAGATGCCCTTCCTGATGTAACCCTCCCCATTTATCCGGGCTTGGGACCAGCATAAATAAACACTCTGGTTTGTGCATCCCCTGTGGCTGGGTTAGATCACTTCACAACACTGGGAGGCTTAAAAAAAACCTGAATGAGATATTGGGAAATCATGTTTGGTGGTAGCTTCCTATCATAGGAACTGCTGATTCAGATCTAACCAGCAATCACCAAGTCAGTTCTAAGCACATCCATTACAGTGTATTCTGCCAAAAAGACCACTGGCGCCAGTCTTTCCACCTTACAGGACCTGTGATATTCCAGAGTAATGAAGTGGGCAGGGAAAATCCTCAATGACTTCTCACATCCAGCCATAACATCTTTGAATTTCTCCCATCTGCCAGGCGTTATAGACTAAACTATGTCAAAACAAGCAGGCATAAGAGTTTCATTCTACAGGCCAGCAAGCTCATAAATGGTTAGTTCAGCCCCAGTTTTGAGCAATATTCTTACATATAACTAATGCGTAATTCATAATTTATTTCAGTAATTCTTGCACTGCATTGAACTTTGTATGCAATTGCTTACATTCTTTGTCTTGTATTTATCTCACCTGTGTCCTTACAATCGTAGATTTGTCAGTCATGTAATTATACTTGGGGGGTCATCAAAAATAAAAGGAATCAAATTACTTGTATGTGATCACACTTGACCTATAAATGTGATTCTGAAAAATAATTAACTAAATGGTTTCCTTGTGTCTGTTCCCATGATTTCTGGTGTTCTTGTTGAGTATCTGATGTTTTTACACTTTATGTTTTATTTTTAGGAGTGTTTTTTCTATATTCATGGATGCTGCCATCTTGTTTATTCGTACTAGGCTGGTTGCTGTTATGTGATTACAGTGCATTGTGTGGGATTTTAATTCTTTTACACTATTTAACAGTAGTGGCACACAGCATTCACTATAAGATTATGGATAATAATAATAAAAACAATTTTTGCTTTATGTGTATTAGTTAGCTTTTTAAATTCCAGGTAGATGAAATAACTTTTTGGCTTCTCCTTTTTGATTCCAGTTAACTTCTGTAATATTTCCTCTATTCCAAACGTTTTATTTAAATGTTCCTTTGACAGCTGGAAAAAACAGTAACAGCTGGGTACACCATATGCCAGGGTAACGAGACAGTTTTTTTTCTCATTTCATTTCTCATTACTTGTTGTAACTTGGTGTAACAGTTTATTGATGAGATAGGGGGCATAGCTGTTTGAGGGTTGATAGAAAATGAAGCAGCCCCAGCAGAGGTTTGTCTGCTGTTTTTCTTATGCAGTGCGATAAGTCACATTATATGCCCAGTAAAGAGAAAATGTACTTACAGAATACTCAGGCATATTTCAGAACTCATCAGAGAGTCTGCTTGAAACCTCAGTGACCAGGTAATATCCTATGCCATTTCTGTTCTGTGGCTTATAACCTAAATATGCAGTTCTTAGCATAGTTACTTCACTGAAATTGCAGGGAAACTTCATCCAGTGAGATTTTTTTTTCCCTGAAATTTCTTGCTGAATAACAATAAATCCATGTAAACTTACAGAAGCAAAGAAGAGTTTCTTATCTGAGATTTAAATTTTGTTTCATAATGACTACTAACAAAACAGCAATGTCAAACCATTAAAGACACAATAATAGTGAGGGAGACAGTGAGAGATGGCTTAGGAAAGGCGCTATCTCCCCTAAGCTGCTATATGGCAGCCCTCCTGGATTGCAACAGCACCTCTCATTCCCACAGGGCCAGGGCTTTATGGGAATTGGTGTTATTGGTTTGGGTGTCGCCAGGAGGTGCTGCAGGAACTACTGAGCCTTTTTACACAGGGCCCCCACCTTACCTGGAAGTAGCCCTGGGTCACAATTATGTGACACTGGAAATACACCCAGGATTCGGAATATAATGAACCACCATATCTTATTTAGGGAGCCAAAGTTGGGAAGAAGACAACAAAGCCTGCCAGGAGGAATGGAGAAGGAGGCTATGACTGGGAGAGTAGATTTGAGTTAATATACTTTGTTGGAACTGGGTTGTGCTGTAGTATTTGTGTTTAGTGCTTCATACTGTGCTTGGAGGTGGAAAACAATTTGGAAGAGTTTTCCACAGGCAGAAATAAAAGCCTTGTAAAACACTTGTGCCTGTGTTAGGGTGTCAAGTGTAGGGGAGCTGGAGTTCCCCCTGGTGGGTCACAGTATTTACAAATGAAGGTTAAAAACATACAGCAAAAAACATATACATATCTACATATTTTTATATTTTTATTTATTTGCATGTCTTTTTAAAGCATTAGTCACTGTGATATACTAATTATTGATCTTATTACCTACACACTACAGCAGGAATCTTCACTGGTGAAGACTTGCACATACAAAGATTATTATTAAAGAGAGTAACCAGAACTCATAATCTGGAAAAGCAGGAATCATAACAGCAGTAAGAATACAGAATAATTAGAGTCTGTACAAAAAAAGAGAGAAACCTGATCACAAACAGGGCATCAAAGTAGTTTCTTTACTCTTAAGCTGGGAAATATTTTGGATTTTTAAATTAATGGCTTACACCGTAAATATGCAGGTCTTACCACAGTTGCTTCATTGCAATAGTGGGGATAGTTTAGATAACTGTTGGCTTTTAACTTAGTTTGCTGAACTTCAACAAATCCATGTAAACTACTGCAATGAAAGAGTTAAATGATTTGGGGTGTGTTCTATAAATAGTCACCAGACTTCATTTTTGAGGTGGTTGCTTTTTGCCATTTTTCATTCCCAAGGGATAATGTCAGCTTAAATTTACATCTGGGTAGGTTTTGTTTAATATTGAATTCATAACAGCCTCAGAATTTATAATTGATCCTTAAATGGTATTCTTAAGGAAACATTTGCTTCCGCTTTTATTGTTTTAGCCCTACAGACAGTATCATTTCAGAATACATTTTGGGGTTTGATTTTTTTATGCTGAGGGGAGGGTCATTTTCAAAATATTAGGCCCTTTTTTCTGCATTTATTTAGAAATAAATTTTATTACCTCTTTATTGCCATCTTTTAGATACTGCAGCTTGTCCTTCCAAGCTAGAATTACAAAAGTGACAAGATCGAAGGATTTATAGTATACTATATCTGTGTTTTTGCAGGTTGTTAGTTAAACTATAAAAGATTTCTTTCACAATGGTTCTATAATTTAGGGTGTAAATGTTCTGCATTTCTTTAATTACTGTAATATGGCCATGATGAAGAATTAACCTTAAAAGTTGCTGACCAAAGTTAATTGGACAAGTGGTCTGTAAGACTTCTAGATGGATCGTATGGACTGTATGAGAGAAAGGATGGAGTCGTTTTCTATTAAATTAGTACCTGTGGCTACTTTTTGGATTCTGTTCTCTGTTCACCTTTTGTTGCCTCTTAACAAGTATTCACATATTTTGATAGCTATGTAGCTAGTAGAGTGTTAGTATAATAAGTCTGTAACTTAATATATGACACTGTTCATGACATGAGTATTTGTAATTAAGTTTATTATATTTAGGAATGTAATTAAGAAAAAAAAAGTCTTTAAAATAAATGTTCTGAATTTTTTAATTCTTTAAGAATTAGTGTACCAGTGTATTGATGCACTCAAATTTTCATTGGGACATACTTTTCCTCCCACTAGCTATTAGATTGATTGCTGGTTTACTGCCATTAACACAGTGCTGCCAATAATTTGGTTCCACTTCAAACACTTCATTTATTACAAATTTTAGTGTCTTCATTTATTATGCATTTTTGAAAAATAATTCTTTATCTGCTTTTGTCTTCATTTAATAAAAAGTCCCAACCTTTGATTAAACCCTTACTTTTGAAAAAGGTGGCTGTTGGTTAAAGTTTGGTTGAGCTTCGAAGTGGGCAGTGGCTCTTCATAACAAATGCAAGTTTAAATCCCACTTTAAGCTTACCGGAAGACCTTTCACAAGTCACTAAACTTGTGTCATTCTAGACTGTGTAGTCTCCTCTTGTTTGCAAGTATTTCTGTTTTCTCACTTGTAAACCTATTTTTTGTTTTCGCTGAATTTTTCTGCTCATTTTATCTGTTTTAGTTCCTATCCACACTACTACATTTTCATGTAAAAACACAGACATTAGTGTCCGTTTTAGCCTTTTGTTCACAATACTCCAAAATACAGTTTTTCAAAAATGTAGACTCTTATAATGCCTTGATTTGTTTGTGTTTATAAAGTAACCCTTCCCAGACTGGACCCTACTCATTACAATGTCTCTCTGATTGGTCACCTTTAATAAAAGAAAACCACATTCCAACTTAGCGGTCATGGAAGAGGTGCTATCCATGAAGCTTATTATGTTAGTTACCTCTATTCATCTAAATTGTGTTTTGTACAATATGAATGATTCAAATCCATTATTTTGACTGTTAGGCCTCTAGACGGCTCTGCTACTTAGTACCACTCAAACATCTCCAAGGAAAAATTCCATTCAGTACTGTTTCTTAATTCTCTCAGTTTTGAGTAAACTATACTAAACATGTAATTCAGTTTCATTCCTAACATGTAACTTTTTTATTCAATCCAATCAATTAATTGTTTTTACAGCACATTTTAGTACATACAACATCACCTGAAAGCTTAAATCCAAGTAAATACCAGTAAAACCAGTAATCAGGAAATGATAGCCAATATGGTAGTTTCTAGACTTGGACAATCTGTTCAATCTACAATTTTAAACAGGTCTTTGCCTCAGGATAAGGAAATTGTAAAGTATTCTTTGCCAACTATATATTAAAATACTAAAACAATATTAAGTTGAACACTTGTTAAATAAGTCCCATCAGTCTAGTTAATGAAATTCCATATACTGGGCAGTAAGAGTGACACAGCGGTTGTCACTATTGCCACTATAGCACTATTGCCACACAGCTTCAGAATCCTCAATTTAAATTCATGCCCGAGTAATATGTGTCCTTCTCTGCCTACTTGGGGTTTTCTCTATGGACTTCAGTCACTTGATTTACAACCTTAAATTTGGCTAGTATGACTGAGTATAGGTGTGTCCATGAGTGTGCCCAGCAATGTCCTGGCTTTTTTTTTTAAGTTGTCTTTCTGCTTTGCACTCAATGCTGCTTAGACACATTTTGGATCCTTGTAGACCAAAGTTATGATAGATAGGTTCAAAAAATGAACACTTGGTATTATATGATAATATTGAAGAGCTTTGCCTGACTAAGAGGATATTCCTAAGAGTATGAGTGCCACTAGTACTGCAGAAAGTTGATTGAGGTTTCAAGAAACACCTCCAAAGGGTAGTTTTCTGTTGCTACAGTGAATATGAGAGGAGAGATGGAGGAAGGATGCTGTAGAGCGCAATCTCAATAGTAAGGTCTAGTAAGAGAAACTTTCAGTGCTATCAGAAAGATTGAAAGAAAGGAAGGTAGAACAGCCCCAGGTTACTTGAGAACAGACAGCACATCAAATACTGGGTGACTCTGATACTGTACAAATATTATGGGCATGGGGGACTGGCAAAAGGCTTACATGTCCTCCAGGCCAATAGGTGTCAGCACATGATCACTAGCTGAGAAAACTAGTATAATGTTGTCAATTTGAAGGTGCCTCTTTCATCCACAATCTAACAGGTTTAGTCCACTTTGGGATTACAGGTCCAAAACTACATGTATTTGTATAACTTAAAATATTATTTATATAGTGATCCAATATTATGTTCACAATTTGCTTTTATATGGTATCATAAGACATACCTTTACATAATCATTTCAGTGCTGTGTGGTGTGTAGCACCTATCATGGTAGCATTCAGCAGGAAACAAGCCTTGACATAGGCAACAGTTCATCACAGGATCCACTCACATGAACAGGGTATCAATTTCAATTTGTCTTTATGATGTGCAAGGAAAAATAGTACCTGAAAAAGAAATCGATGGAGGCACAGTGAGAATACTGTATGCAAATTCAACTTAGAATTCTAGATCCATTAGGCATCAAGATTGAACACTACACTACCATGCTTTTCGCATGTATTAAAGTCTACTTTTGTTTCAGGTCAGTTTGTATCATTATGCCATATTTTATAACTAATATACAGAAGTTTATTGTCTAATCCAAGATGTGTAACCTTCGTTAAGTGCTTCTGCTCTTTGCTTACAGTAACAATTATGTATTTAAACACACCCTAATACTTTTCACAGTTTTAAAACTTGAAACTGTTTAGAGGGCATCATTATAGTTTATTTTTAAAATACTAATAATTGTTCCAGATTTTATTTGGATTAAAGGATCCATTCTATTTACAGGCTCACATCCTTACAATAGACACACATGCACACAAATAGTCAATATTTTGAAAGTAATCAAAACATGCTCAACAATGCCTAAAACATTAAGAACGCAAAGTCAAAAATTTGATCACATCATAATATGTGCTCTGTATAGAGTACACATGCAGTATATATGTTTAATGTATGTTATGGGGAAGTAAAAAGCAAATGATAACCAAACACGTTGTTGAACAAGGTCATCTTTGCTATAAAAAAAGTTTGTTAAGGATAAAGACGATGTTTACAGTAGTTAAGTTCTGATAAAGTCTGGTTTCCTATGTAGCGCAGTAGCATAGAAAATTGCATTCCTTGTACACTACTGATGACTAATGTGCATGCATATGATATATAGTTTATTTTTACATGCGTTCATATTCACATGTTAATGACATCATTATGATATCTGTGCATCTGTGCACCACAATGCACAACCAATGTCGGCGTGCATGCTCCCTGAATGAAACATCATTCTAAATTTCAGAGCAGTGATTTTGAAAGTTGGCAATATAAGGTACCAATAACAGTGCACTGCATGATATCATGCAGTAAGTACACTTGATTTGAGCATTCATAGTTTTCATCCTCTTTCTCTGTTTGTTTAGCATTCGTTTACTCAGAGGTTGATGGGCTTGCTGCTTCCTAAGAAGCTCTTCTTTTCTCCACCATAGCGACCTGCTTCTCCTCTTCTTTCGTCAACATTTTTCTGCGTTAAAACTGATTAAGTCAGTGTTTGTGTTGCAATTACTTAGTATGTTTTCCTTAATTTTTCACTTAAGCTGGCACTTAAGTCTTCAATCTGCCTCAAGAATGATTTAAGATATGAAGAGGTAAGGGAAGTGACGGTGAAGGTAGTAAGGAATGGGAACAGCACCCGTACGCATATGCCGCATGGCCACCCTGCTGGCCACTACAGAGAGTTGATTCTACAATAAAATAAAAATAAAAAGAGGAATAACCTTGGAGGTCAATCATCACCCTGAAAGTGAATAGTAGACATCACATAGTATATGTGTACCAAATGTCAGGTCAATAGGTCAAATGGTTTGCGAGCTACAGCAGATTTAATATCCTGGACAGACAAATGGACAGCTACGGTAGAGTATTATATAAGAAGATAAGCAATGCAGTTGGAATTTAAAGTAAGAGCTTTAAAGATTTTTTTCCTCTGTCTTTCTGCATCCTGTTTTTTGAATTTAAATGTGGTGCCAGTATTTTTCAAATGTTTCAGAATTATTTTTATTAATTGCACTGATGGCCTGACTAGGATAATAATTTATCCTAACTCAGAGCATGGCATAAGGAGTATTTATGAAGCATCCTAAACTTACTCCCAGCTTAAGAGTTGGAGTTAACATTAATGTGGCATCCTAAGCCGCAAAGTGGTATTCATGATGTTTTGTATTTTAGTTTTCTGATACTAATGCTAACAATTCAGCACAAAGATAATAAAAATAATAAAAAGCAATAAGGTAAGATACTGTGCTTAGCTGTACATAATTGTTGCCACATCACAAAAACTCAAAAATAATACTTTAACTTGCACCCAAGTTGAAAGAAAGTGAATTAGAGTTAAGCCAGATAATAGGCACTTTCATTTAACAATGAATTATCCATAGATGAACTTTAAGAAGAATAACCTGCTGTTATGGCCTAGAAAAATGCCTTAAAGAAACTTTTCATGGATGTCTTAAGATCTAAGTGTTGTGCAAGTAGCACATTTTTAACAGAAGCTTTTATCCCATGTGTTTCTTGGTTATTCTCTGGATACTCTGCTTTTACTTTAACATCTTAAATATGTAAAGGCTTGGTTAATTGATAGATTTTAGTTGTTCGGGTGTAGAAGAGGCTGGGCATATACAAGTGTGCCCTGTGATGGACTTGTGACCTCTCCAGGTGTGGTGACGATGTTGGCATAGACTCCTATTCTGAACTTGATAACTGGGCTCTGCAAATGTATGAGTAAATGGTAGGAACAGGCACACAAATTGTTATATACATCTATTGATATACAGTATATTATGAGAAATAATACACTTCTGGCCGCAGTTAGTCATTTACAGTATGTGAATGACAAGTAATGATAATAAATAATTCCAGTGGTTTATCATGTAGTGAAGCAGCTTTTCACTGAATTGTTTATTCATTAATATATATGACTAGTGTCATGAGCTCCCCATTTGGCATTTTTTTAGTTAGATTGACAGAGTAGTTATATCACCCAAGCCTAGTTATATTATTATTATTATTTTATTTTAACTATTTAAATTAAAATAACATCTTGTGGCAACTTCCTTCAAGCTGTAGTATTTCCCTTATACTTCAATCGGCAAAAAAACCCCACAAAATTCAATTCCAAAGAGTCCTCTAATGAACTTCTGTCTTATTCTAATTTAGCTTTGCTTTCATGATTGATGCTTAATCATAATTCTATAACAAAATTGACAGGATAAAAAAAAATTAATAAACAGGCAATTTAAAAATCCATTATGAATTAAGCGACTCACTTAAATCATTAATATAAATGGAAAATAACACTAGACAACAATTTTTTTCAAATGTTTTGCTTTCTTGAAAATTTTGGTAATTGTGATAGACAGCTTCATGCTGAACACAAATATAATTTCAGATGTAGGAATGTGGAGTAACATGAAATTAACTTTTATTGAATTTAGTGAGTTAAATCTCTTAATGATACTGACATATTGCATTAGTTTATTTAAGCTAAAATTGTTCTACTGCTAATTTTTGATTGTACTCCTCAGCTGATGCTTCTTATTTCAGTGTCCAACAAAGTGAAACCTTTTATTGTGTTCATCACTGATGGCAACAAGATCAGCAGGAAACAAGTCTAAGCGTGAATGCAGAAAATGAATCTTTAGTGACATATCGCACGTCATGGTTTTGTATGCTTGAAGCATGCTGTCAACCAGATGGAAGTAATTTAGTGCCCTATACTTACCAAGAATCTTTTCAATTACATCCTTGAAATCCTTCCATTCGATTCCCCCTGATGCCACTAGCAGATTTGTAAACCACTTGTCATTGATAACGTATCTGATTTGTGGACCTACAAAAATACCTTCGTTAGTCTTAGCATCAGTTATTTGTGGAAACACCTGTCTCATATTTTAAAATCTGCCTTCTTTGTCTTTTGCTTTCATGACATTTTTCATCAGTTGAACTTTTGCATGAAGAGGATGCAAAAATATTGTTGTTAGGTCTAAAAGTGGTTTATATGCACACTTTTTTTGCTCTGGAACCAAATGATATTGCAGTGGCTTGATTTTTTAAATATAATGTGACCCTTTAGCATGACTGTCATTTGAAAATGAAACAACAATGCTTTGTACATCCAAGCTTTGTTTCTACTGGCAGTGTCACTATTTTTAGGTGTTGCAGTTGTAGTTGTATGCGTATTTATAATATGAGAAGAAATCACAAAAATATGCAGTAAGTGATAGGAAAATGTAAAAGTAATTTTTGTAATTAGCAGGCCAAAATTAATAAAATACACTCAAAAGTGTCCAAGAAGCAAAACCTTCATTATCCAGTGAACATTTGTAATGCAGATGTGGATCAGAGTATTTAATTTAAAAATAATACTAAAATGCCTCATATTTACTAGATAAAGTCCACTTTCAGCCAGTAATTGTTGAGTGGGAGTCAGCAGAAGTCTATTGCTTGCAATGCATATTAATAATGTCTACTAATCTGTTCTTTTTTTATTTGTGTTTTGCAGGTACAAAGGACGTAAACATATTTTTTGACGAGACAGAAGCTGTAAACAGCCCCTCTAAGGATGATGATTCCCTACTCCATCCAGGAAATCTCACAAGTACCTCTGATGATGCAAGTCGACTGGATGCAACAACAGATGTAAATGTTAAAATTAGGCCCATATTCTCAGATTTTTAGCTTACATTAATTTACCTAATATAAATTAAGACCAACAGTCAAGCAATTACCAGAGTGTAGCCTCTGTTTCTTATGTTGTGATATATACTGTAGCTATAGAAGGTTTGGGGATACACAATATTAGAATTTAGCTCCTTTAATATCACGGTTACGCAATGGGTAGCGCTGCTGCCTCGCAGTTAGGACGCCCGAGTTCGCTTCCCGGCCTTCCCTGTGTGGAGTTTGAATGTTCTCCCCATGTTTGCGTGGGTTTCCTCCCACAGTCCAAAGACATGCAGGTTCGGTGCATTGGTGATTCTAAATTGTGCTTTGTGTGTTTGTGTGTGTGTCCTGCGGTGGGCTAGCGCCCTGCCCAGGGTTTGTTTCCTGCCTTGCGCCCTATGTTGGCTGGGATTGGCTCCAGCAGACCCCTGTGACCCTGTGGTTAGGATATAGCGGATTGGATAATGGATGGATGGATATCAACAGTACCTACTATCTGTACTAATTCATTTAAAATATCTATATATATAATTCACTAAGGCAAGACAACCATGGAAAGTGCGCCAGAAGGGCCGTGGATTCACTAAGCCGCCGACAAGTGAGACACCTATGGAGCACGCAGGAAGGAGCCACGCCCACCAACTCCAAGACCATTGGATATGACGACAACTCGCAAGGCCACGCCCACCACCTCGGACGCGACAACACAAAAAGAATGGCGTCATTTATATTCGTTTGTCGTAGAGGCCACATGCAGTGCCTGTCAGGTTAATGTCATGTGCATGTCATGCACCTCCAAGCTACGTTGACTGTTCATAGAGGCATGTTTCTCGCGGAGGTGAATCGCCATATGCAGCGTGTGAAACGGTTTGCGTTGCGAGGGGTATCCCATGGGATCCTTAAAATAATCCTATACAACTGAGGTTAAAGCACAATGAAGTAAGCAGTCTTTAAAAACCGACTTTTCGGTTACGACGCACGACCACATGCACCATAGCAAACTGTTTTACACGCTGCATACAGCTATTCGCATCCGTGACAAACATGCTTCTTCTTAAATGCTCCTGCAGGAACACGGAAGATGTTTTCCTGCCCACCAACACTCCTTTTTCACCGGCCGGCGTCTGCCCTTGCTCTCTAGGCATTCACACTGCCTGCCCATTTGCCCGGACGCAAAAACTCACCGACCACCCAGTTAGTCCCTTTCATCTGTGGTAAGAGTCCAAATGCATGTCTGAGCCATGCAGCGTTTGTTATGCCGCGGGTTCACTATTGTGTTGTATTTTGCTCTCTCCAGAGTTCCATCTTTTCATTCACTTACTGTTGTATTCTCACACCAACCCGTTTTAGACATCCGTGTCTTTCCAGAAGTGTTTAGCATTCAATAAATAATTATGCATGAGATTGACCGTGTGTCTACCCAGCGCAGGAGGCGTGGGTAAGCCGTTGAACCCCATTCGGGCTGCAAGACGTGGAATTCCCACTAAGTGTGACTCGTACACTCCCACTCATTACGGCCCTACCCTTTGTGCAAACCTTGCTCCTACCGTGGTCGGGTATCTTGGTGGATTATATATAGAAAAGCAGCCAAAACCGAGGGGTATCCCAATGGGTCCTTAAAACATTTCTTTACAACTGAGGTTAAAACACAATGAAGTAAGCAGTCTTTAAAAACCAAGTTTTCGGTTACGACGCATGACCGCGTGCACCATGGCAAACTGTTTTACACGCTACATTCAGCAATTTGCAACCGCGACAAACATGCGTCTTCTTAGATGCTCCTGCACTTTGTTCACACCCACCTCCCACCTCGCTACTACCGTGGTCGGGTGTCTTGGTGGATTATATATAGAAAGGCAGCCAAAACCGCACAGAGCAATGAAAAGTCTAGAGTTCCATCTTTTCATTCACTTTCTCTTGTATCCTCAAACCCTCCCTTTTTAGACAACTGTGTCTTTCCAGAAGTGTTTAGCATTCAATAAATAATTATGCATGACATTGAGCGTGTGTCTACCCGGCGTGGGTAAGCCGTTGAACCCCATTCGGGCTGCAAACCGTGGAATTCCCACTAAGTGCGACTCATACGCTCCCACTGGGTGCGCCTCAATCCTTTGTACACACCCGCCTCCCACCTCGCTACTACCGTGGTCGGGTGTCTTTGTGGATTATATATAGAAAAGCAGCCAAAACCACACAGAGCAATGAAAAGTCTAGAGTTCCATCTTTTCATTCACTTTCTGTTGTATCCTCAAACCCTCCCTTTTTAGACAACTGTGTCTTTCCAGAAGTGTTCAACCATCAATAAATAATTATGCATGACATTGAGCGTGTGTCTACCCGGTGTGGGTAAGCCATTGAACCCCATTTGAGCAATGAAAAGTCTACGTCAGTCACAGGTACATCTGGACTGTGTAAAGACGATGAGTTGGAGGTGGGCACATGAGCGGGCAGTGCATATTGAACGAGAAATCAGCAGACTAGCATGACGGACGGAGCTGAATGGACGTCATTCTCCTCTCCTCCCGTTCCACATACCGCGCCATGCTCCCCCATCCCTCCGTCTGGCAGGAGAAGGCGTGAGGATGGTCCGCCAGTTTTCAGTCACGGACGATTGTGTGTTGGTTCGTTCCGTGCATTGTTACAATGTTGGTTTTCTTGCTGATTTATTGCATTACCGATTTTTCAAATGTTAATTTTCTCCCTGTGCTTAAAAATCATTAAAAAACCGGCATGATTATGCGGCATATGGTACGCTGCGGGTTGGCTAGTATACTCTATTTGTATATTTTTTATACGTACTGTATGTGCTTGTGTATTTACTTCAAGATGTTTCTATGCTTAAGAGTTTCAAACTTTTCTTTTTTCTTCACACTATATTTATGATTATTTGCACTGCACTGGCCTCATAGGTGGAATGACATTATTAGGTACTATATTAAAAATCAGTGGAATTGAATTGAAAAAACTGGTATCAGTGAGAGCCTGTGTGCAAGTGAGAATGTCCTGATATAGAGTGACGACTCAAGCAGTGTTGGCTGCTACCTTGTGCACAATTCAGCTGAGATTACCAGCAACACTGTGTTGGAGTAAGCAGGTTCAAAATAAAGAATAATATTATTTAGAGATAAAGTTATCAAGAACCTTTTACAAAATGTTATTATTTGTCTTCCAAATCTCATATATTAAAATATTAAAACTATTTCAAAGTAATTTTGTTTAGTATTTAATAAGAATGTGCAGTTTTTTGGTTTTATCTTATGATTAAAACATTAGGATATGAATAATGAAACCATTAAAACTGCATTAATTTATAAGTACTCTATCATATAATACCTACTTTGCCAAACCTCTATGGAACAGTTCAGCTTTATGGGGAGTTATTTAATAACTATATCTGATAAAATATATAACTAGCTTAAGCAGGTTCAGGTAATACATTAAGAGTTGCCTTTTATTTATATAAAACGTTTCTGATCTATAGAATGATCTCCTTAATCTCTTTTTATTCATCATATATATAATAAGAGAAGATTTCTTCCAAAAACGTTGCATGAATGTGGCTTTTGCAATGTCTTGTCAAGTTGCAACTGTGGGAATAGTTCCCAGGTAATTAAATTAGTTAGAAAGAGTGCATTATGAAATGAAATATAAATGAAAGCCAACTGAAAATATGTGTAATTCTTAAATTTCTAAAGATGATACCAGTGTTAGAGCCTGTAACATGAAGGGAGATAATGGGAATTCAAATAAAATTTTAAAATCTACCATGGCATCAGTATGCCACAAACATTAAAAAAGACTAGCCAACCCGCGGCGTACCATACGCCGCATAATCATGCCGGTTTTTTAATGATTTTAAGCACAGGAGAAAATTAACATTTGAAAAATCGGTAATGTAATAAATCAGCAAGAAAAGCAACATTGTAACAATGCACGGAATGAACCAACACACAATCGTCCGTGACTGAAAACTGGCGGACCGTCCTCGCGCCTTCTCCTGCCAGACAGAGGGATGGGGGTGCACGGCGCAAAGTGTAGAACGGGAGGAGAGGAGAATGACGTCCATTCAGCTCCGTCCGTTATGAAAGTTTGATGATTTCTTGTTCAGTATGCACTAATGTGCCCACCTCCAACTCGTCACTTGAGTCATCATCTTTACACAGTCCAGATGTACCTGTGACTGACGTAGACTTTTCATTGCTCTGTGCGTTTTTGGCTACCTTTCTATATATAATCCAACCAAGACACCTGACCACGGTAGTAGCGAGGTGGGAGGGGGGTGTGTACAAAGGGTAGGGACGCAACCAGTGGGAGCGTATGAGTCGCACTTAGTGGGAATTCCACGGTTTGCAGCCCAAATGGGGTTCAATGGCTTACCCACACCGGGTAGACACACGCTCAATGTCATGCATAATTATTTATTGATGGTTGAACACTTCTGGAAAGACACAGTTGTCTAAAAAGGGAGGGTTTGAGGATACAACAGAAAGTGAATGAAAAGATGGAACTCTAGACTTTTCATTGCTCTGTGCGGTTTTGGCTGCTTTTCTATATATAATCCACCAAGACACCCGACCACGGTAGTAGCGAGGTGGGAGAGGGGTGTGAACAAAGTGCAGGAGCATCTAAGAAGACGCATGTTTGTCGCGGATGCGAATTGCTGAATGTAGCGTGTAAAACAGTTTGCCATGGTGCACGCGATCATGCGTCGTAACCGAAAACTTGGTTTTTAAAGACTGCTTACTTCATTGTGTTTTAACCTCAGTTGTAAAGGAATGTTTTAAGGACCCCATGGGATACCCCTCGGTTTTGGCTGCTTTTCTATATATAATCCGCGAAGATACCCGACCACGGTAGGAGGGGGGTGTGCACAAAGGGTAGGGATGTAATGAGTGGGAGCGTATGAGTCACACTTAGTGGGAATTCCACGGCTTGCAGCCCGAATGGGGTTCAACGGCTTACCCACGCCTCTCTGTGCTGGGTAGACACACGGTCAATCTCATGCATAATTATTTATTGAATGCTAAACACTTCTGGAAAGACACGGATGTCTAAAACGGGTTGGTGTGAGAATACAACAGTAAGTGAATGAAAAGATGGAGAGAGCAAAATACAACACAATAGTGAACCCGTGACATAACAAACGCCGTGTAGCTCAGACGTGCATGTGGACTCTTACCACAGACGAAAGGGACTAACTGGGTGGTCGGTGAGTTTTTGCGTCCAGGCAGATGGGCAGGCAATGTGAATGCCTAGAGAGCGAGGGTAGACGCCGGCCTGTGAAAGAGGAGTGTTGGTGGGCAGGAAAACGTCTTCTGTGTTCCTGCAGGAGCATCTAAGAAGACGCATGTTTGTCACGGATGCGAATAGCTGTATGCAGCGTGTAAAACAGTTTGCTATGGTACACGCGGTTGTGCGTCGTAACCGAAAAGTCAGTTTTTAAAGACTGCTTACTTCATTGTGCTTTAACCTCAGTTGTAAAGGATTGTTTTAAGGATCCCATGGGATACCCCTCGCAACGCAAACCGTTTCACACGCTGCATATGGCGATTCACCTCCGCGAGAAACATGCCTCTATGAACAGTCAACGTAGCTCGGAGGTGCATGACATGCACATGACATTAACCTGACAGGCACTGCATGTGGCCTCTACGACAGACGAATATAAATGACGCCATTTTTTTTGTGTTGTCGCGTCCGAGGTGGTGGGCGTAGTCCTGCGAGTTGTCGTCTTATCCAATGGTCTTGGCTCCTTCCTGCGTGCGTCATAGGTGTCTCACTTTCTTTCCATGGTTGTCTTGCCTTAGTGAATTATATATATAGATACTGTACTTGGAGGCTTGTAAGTACAAATATCAGCTGTTCTAAGTTAGTCACATTCTGAAAAGTACTATTCTGTACTGTGACAGAAAGTGTTTGGAAACATTGGTATCATATGTGAAAAAAACCTAACAATTTTATTACTTGGCTAATCAAGTGCCACTATGGAAACCAAGAAGAAGGAAAATTAAAATTGAAAGAGCTTGGTAATTGCAAAAGGAAAACATTTGCTAAAAGTAATAGAAAAGATAAGACAATGGTACAAAACAGTCTCAGTAAAAAATGCTAAGAAGAGTATGCTATGCTAAAGTAACAAGTCTTTGGGATTGATTTAAATGCCAAGACTGATGAGACTTCTGTATTGAACCTAACCAATTAGTCTGAACAACACGTCTTTGGGAGTGGTGATGCAGCCAGAGCAACAATGTGAATATTCTGCAGATACAGTGGTTGAACTGGAATTTGGGCCTCTGGCTCTGTAGAAGTAAGGGAAATTGCAGCACAAATATAAAAACCACAGTAATATTATATAAATCTATCCATCCATCTTCCTAACACATTTACTCAAGGATGGGTTGAAGACGAGCTGGAGCCAATACCAGGAATCACAGGGTACAAATCAGGGTCAACATCTGGACAGTAAGCCAGGGTGAACAAACACACAAGGATACATTTAGCAGTGACATTTCACATAACCTGCATGTCTTTGGGCAATGGGAGGAAACCATAGAACCCAGAACAAATGCATGCAATGGGGAAAACATGCATGTTGCAAGAGAGCAGTGCAGTGCTATCACTGCGCCACTGCACTGTTGTCAGTATTATGTACAGTATTAAGTAATTATGTATCCTTTATACTTATTAATGGATCCATATTATTTCAATACAACTTGTATTTAAATATTAAAGTGCTCATTGAAACAAAAATAATATCAAGACAAAGATACAGTATGACTTTATTTGGTGTTAAGTAAGAATGCCATTTAATACATTTATTACCTTATGTGTATTGTCTGTATTTATGAAATTGACTTTCTTAGTATCATTTGTCTGGATCCTTTACAATGTCATTCTTCTCTTTTTGTTAATACAGGGTACAAAAGAGAAGAACAAATCAAGTGGTCTGTTTTTCAGGGATGGATTATGCCGGATTGATTATATTCTTGTTTATAGAAAGTCCAACCTACAAACAGAAAAAAGAGAGATTTTTGAAAGAAATATCCGAGCAGAAGGAGTGCAAATGGAGAAAGAGGTACTAATGTCTAAGAATAGTATTTTTTCTGTTTTCTTGTTGAAGTCTTCCACACTTTTCTTATTCTTCCATTGTGAAATTGTGAAATCCTTAAATGCAGCTTACTAGTGTGATGTACCTCATTTTAGTTAAAGAGGTCCTCAAAGGTCTCCTACCTTGTTGGAAAACAGGGTATGACCCTTTTTTACTTATAGTGTGCAACCAGAGCGTGTTCAGAGTACCCAATAAACAGACTTCACTCACAAGTTCATACAAGCATATGTTGTATTGCTGAGGTCAAGCTGGTAAAGAATATAAAGTCCTGGTTAATTTCATTTTTATTTGCAACATATACAAAAAAGGCAGTTTAGGAAAGTTAATTTAGGAAAAATAAAGTTAATTTAGGCAAAATAAAAATTAATTTAAGCAGCCACCAGTTTTTATAAGAAATATTGTTAATTATTTTTTTGACTACAGTTTTTTCTTCTATTTTATCCCTTTCATATGATGGGATTTAGGATAATTTGCCGAAATGGCTAGCTAGCACAGAATGGCCAGGAGCAAGCCCGCCACCAAGTTAGCACAGAGAAACCAAAAATTGCATTCAAGACCTCCTAGACGGAGAATGAGTCACAATAACAATGCTGCTTATACCTTTGTCGTAATTAGGACAGAGACTGCTAAGAGACATCATGCTCTTTATACAGTATGTGCTGCTATAGCATCAGGGACATCAGTACTTGTTAAAGTTAGACAGGATTTAGCCAGGAGCATTTAATGTTTTCCAAGGTTGTTAGTAGGGAGACAAACAGAAACATATAGATACACCTTACTGTCTTTTATGAAGGAGAGCAAAGCAACGACAGGATGCAAAAGAATGCAACACCTCCACATAATTATAGGGCAACACATGTTCCTAAAATAGAGAAACGGGTGTTTGTACCTTTTTAAAAGTGGAATCTAACAGGAGAGCAGTAGTGAACCTGCCGCATAGTTTGTGGTCATGTACAGTCTAGGAAATGAATGTGCTCCCTTTTTACAGATGCCTTAAAACTCTGGTACTTGACTAAGTTCTTGTGTCTAGGTTGTAAAAGAGGGCTCTTGACATAAGGGCTGGCGATGCATTTCAATGGGAAAGAAATAAAAGACAGTTCAGACTATTACCGCTGTAGAAAAAGAAAAGCCAAAAAGTGATTAAATTAAAGGGACTGGAAATGAAAATCGTTTGAAAGGAAGAGACAAAGAATAGTTGTTGAATAAGCATTGGTCGAATATCAAAAAAAGCACCAAAACTACAAAACTTTAGCCAAAAAAAAGAGTATTAAAATACTCAGTCCCTGGTCTGTTCTTTCTCTGACCCCTTAATGCAAAAAACACTTGGGATAAAACAGGTTGAATCTTCAGTCCCATACTTGGATATCAGGTATAGCACACCACCATCTTAATTATGCACGACAAACTGATTCAATATAAAACCTGAACTCCATGTCCCATGAGCAGCAATGAGTATAGTGTTTGTAAACATTTTATATGTGGCCATGCAAAAATTGTCAAGAAAATAACAGTAAGTATGCAAAAAAAAAACCTCATTACAATGACCACACACAGTGTAAGTCTAGATTGGGAGATGAACTTGGTGAGAGGGGGACTGCTTCTGTGTACATTGTGAGTGGGCAAGTACACAGGCCACCCCACCATGCAAGCAGGGTCTTAAGATCTGTTTTTAGGGGGACGGAGAGTGGTATTAAGTGCCCCTGGTTTTTTGCTAACTTTGTAATTTTGTGCACTTCTCCCTCACTTTGTTTTTTTTTTTTTGGAAAAAAAAAGTGCTATTTTTGTAAATGCTTGGTCTTCCTGGTGTTATTCAAGTCTATCTATAAACAAGTAAATTAACTTCTTAATTTAGTGGTATTAAGTTCTTTTAGCAGCTTAAACCTGAATTTCCAATTTCCTCTAAAACATTATCAGTTTCTCACATCATTCTTGGAGAATATCTGACCTTCTCCTTAGTGTTTGGTACAGTACTTACAGTATATGAAATTTTGGTGTATATTTGGGCTAGGCCATTTAAAATCCAGCATTTCAAAGTTTTCACTTCTAAAATAGCTTGAGTGTCTTTCATCATTGCATTGTTCAAAGTTCCACATATTGTTCAACTATAACTGTCAAATATAGCTATAGTTGCCACATGACTTCAATCATGTAGTACTCAGGGTAACAGAGCAGGCCAAAGCTATCATTCCTTTTCATCTTGCTTGCTTGTTGGTAGGACATCTTTCAGCCTAAGTCATTTATTCTTTGTTTGCCTTATTCAAGTGCTTTTTTTTAACTAGAAAGTCTTATGGTATACAGCTAGATTCTTCTTGCACTTTATTATCTGAAGCTATTCACAATTCTAGATCAGTATCATGGATTGACCCCATGATTTATTTCACACTAGCAAAATACCTGTGCTTCGCAGCGGAGAAGTAGTATGTTAAAGAAGTGATGAAAAAGTAAAGGAAACATTTTGAAAATAAAGTAACATGATTGTCAATGTAATTGTTTTGTCACTGTTATGAGTGTTGCTGTCATATATATATATATATATATATATATATATATATATATATATATATAAACACACACACACATATATAAACATATACATACATATACACATACATATATACATATATACATATACACACACACACACACACACACATATATATATACTAATAAAAGGCAAAGCCCTCACTCAGTCACTCATCACTAATTCTCCAATTCTCGTTCCTTACAGCTTACTTACAAAAGTTGGGCAGGTTTCATTTCGAAATTCTACGCGTAATGGTCATAACTGGAACCTATTTTTTCGTCCATATACTATAATGGATTCCTGCTCGATGCCCATGGGAGGAGGAGTTACGCCTCCTACGTAATTTAGTGCCTGCCCATATAAGGTCGTCCGTCAGTGGCAATCCAATAGAAACACTGCCACTAAATATTCACGGGTGAAGGACTGTGCTTATGCAGAGGAAGATGAGATGGTCAGGGTGGTGTTTGGCACAAACTCAGCGAAACTGCGAGAGAAACTTTTAAGTGTTGGGTCTTAGCTAACATTAAATACAGCCGTGGACATCGCACCAGATGGCACCAGCACAGCTGGGAACCTTCGATGCATGTACACCGAGCGGCTCATGTGAACTGACGCAGTGCACAGACAAAAAGCAACAGTTCCAAAGAGTGCTGAACAAAAACCGAATTACACAATTGAGAAGGTAGCAAAAAAATATGAAGCGTGTGATACATACAAGCATATTCATAAGTGCAGCTACTGAGGAAACAAAGCACACGGTGGAAAAAGTGAATGTCCCGCTAAAGGAAGACAGTGTAAAAAAAAAACAGTGTGTCATGTCTCAGATAAAGAAGAAGACGAGCTGTTTATTGATGCACTAAGAAACGAATCGACGAATGAAACCTGTTATCTTTTCAAGGATTGACAAACACGGAATGTAGCTTGAACATAACACATCCTACAAATACGAACCTGATTGAAAGAAATAATGATAATCAAATCCTTGATGACAGCAACACTCATAACACAAAACAATTACTGTATATTGACAATCATGTTATGTTGTTTTTAAAATGTTCCCTTTTCTTTTTCATAACTTCTTTAACACACTACTCCGCTGCGAAGCTTGGGTGTATATATATATATATATATGTATATATATACCCCGATCTACATACTCTCAAATAGACAAACCACACGCTGTGGCGCAATGGTAGAGATTTCGCCTCTAGCGCCGAGGTTCGATTCCCGACAGGGGGTGCACTGAGTATGTACGCGCGCTTCCCGATTCATTTTACCCTCGCATCCCCTTGGTTTGAGACGTATGAAAAAATATGCGGTTAACGCAGAAAGACAGATCACCAATTGAAGATTTATGAATAATGGATACAAAGCGCATTCCTAAGACTGATCGGAGGCAAATTTCATTTCAAAAGACTACCCGACGGAAGCCTGGATAAAAGCGTGGTTTTGTGCAAACTGTCCAAATACAAACCTGATTGAAAAAAAATTATAATCAAATCCTTGATGACAGCAACACTCATAACGGTCACAAAACTATTACATTCATAATCATGTTACGTTATTTTTAAAATGTTTCCTTTTCTTAGCACAAGCACAGCTGAGAAGCTTCAATGCATGTACTCCATAACGCGTTAAAAAAAAAAAACGCATTTAATCACACTTTCATTTACTAGCAAAGGGGAACTTTTTTTAATGCATGATTTCATGGTATATCGATTACATTGATGCACGCATCAGAGCTACAAAAATGTTAGAGTCGGAAAAAAACGCGTTACTACAACTGATCGGAGGAAAATTTCATTTCAAAAGACTACCTGACGGACGCCTTGATAAAAGCATGGTTTTGTGCACACTGAAAAGCAAGCAAAATTAGATGCATTACAGAAAGCGGACTTTGTGGCTCTTAATGGGGATCATTGGACTTCCGTGACCGTTAGTAATTCTAATTACATCTAATTACAAAATGTTCAATGATCACACTGTTTTAGCCTAATGTACAAAATAATTTTGGCTAAGGTTACTCAGAGTTTAAAGAGTAAGCTGGTCAAATTACCTTTTATGTTTCTGCCTTATTTTTTTAAGAAGAAAAACTGCACTTTATGTTGAAATTTTTGTTATTATTATTTAAAGACAATACCATTCTGAAAAGGTACTTAAAGTACTTATAATACCACTTTATTTTTAAGTCTGCCCAATTTTAGCCAGGGATGATATTTTTGTTTCTGTTTTGAATTGAAATGCAGTTTAAAAGCATTTTTTTTCAGAAATTAAAGAGCTTGAGTTTACAATATTCATGTCCATGTCTATTATTTGATTCGGTCGCCCACTAAAACCCTTTTAAATTAAAAAACATTTGCGATTTGGGGCAAATTTTCATGTGTGATTACATACGATTAATCAAGATTAATTATTACACAGCCTCTAATTAATTAGATTAATTTTTTTAATAGAGTCCCACCCCAATATATATATGTAGATATATATGTAGATTTGTATAATATATGTGTATATACAGTATATATGTAGATATGTATATGTATATATATGTGTGTGTGTGTGTTTATATATATATATGTATATATGTGTGTGTGTGTATATGTATGTATATGTATATATATATGTGTATATATATGTTTATGTGTGTGTGTGTGTATATATTGTGAACTTTGACCCGGACACACACAGACGGACATCTTAAATTCACCACACACTGTTTATTTACAATATTTACACAAACAAGTCACGTGCACAAACCCCAGTGCCTCTTGCACCGATTCCCCCAATGTCCAGGCCACACAGTCCTGTGCCTCTTTTCCTCCTGGCTGCCTCCAGTCCTCACTCCAGCTTCGTCCTCTTCCACCTAACTTCTACTAATGACTGGAGGGAGGCGGCCCCTTTTATAGGAACCCGGATGGGCTCCAGCTGCTTCCCGGCAATCTCCCACGGACACACCTCCGTGTGGCGGAAGTGCCGGCTGCGCACCCGGAAGCCGTCCGGGGGTCCCCTGTCGTCTTCGCCCCGGCACTTCCTTGTGTAACAGAAGTGCCGGGCTCCCGGGATAATAAGGCACTGGGGCGCCGCCTGGCGGTGGCCACGGGCCCCTACAGGGCTGGGCTTCCAAGCCCTCTACCCGAGGCCTCCAGCATAACCAGGACGGACGCCCCCTCTCGGTCTGGAGGAGGCACAAGCCCTCCTCTGGTGGAGCCCGGCCGGGGGCCACACGGGATATACCGGCATCAGGGCGCCGCCTGGCGGTGGCCATGGGTCCCTACAGGGCTGGGCTTCCAAGCCCTTTACCCGAGGCCCCCAACATAACCAGGACGGACGCCCCCTCGCGGTCTGGAAGAGGCACAAGCCCTCCTCTCGTCCTCCTGGGTGTCCCGGCCGAGCTCCAGCCCCAGCCGGGGACCACAATATATATATATATATGCCAGGAACACTCATGACAATGACAACACAATTACAATGTCAATCATGTTACGTTATTATTAAAATGTTTCCTTTTCTTTTTCTTTGCTTCTTTAACACACTACTTCTACGCTGCGAAGCGTGGGTATTTTGCTAGTATGTATATATATATATATACTGCTGAAAAGAATTAAAGGAACACTTTTTAATCAGAGTATAGCATAAAGTCAATGAAACTTATGGGATATTAATCTGGTCAGTTAAGTAGCAGAGGGGGTTGTTAATCAGTTTCAGCTGCTGTGGTGTTAATGAAATTAACAACGGATGCACTAGAGGGGCAACAATGAGATAACCCCCAAAACAGGAATGGTTTAACATGTGGAGGCCACTGACATTTTTCCCTCCTCATCTTTTCTGACTGTTTCTTCACTAGTTTTGCATTTGGCTACAGTCAGTGTCACTACTGGTAGCATGAGGCGATACCTGGACCCTACAGAGGTTGCACAGGTAGTCCAACTTCTCCAGGATGGCACATCAATACGTGTCATTGCCAGAAGGTTTGCTGTGTCTCCCTGCACAGTCTCAAGGGCATGGAGGAGATTCTAGGAGACAAGCAGTTACTCTAGGAGAGCTGGAGAGGGCCATAGAAGGTCCATAACCCATCAGCAGGACCAGTATCTGCTCCTTTGGGCAAGGAGGAACAGGATGAGCACTGCCAGAGCCCTACAAAATGACCTCCAGCAAGCCACTGCTGTGAATGTCTCTGACCAAACAACCAGAAAGACAATACAATACAATACAATACAGTTTATTTTTGTATAGCCCAAAATCACACAGGAAGTGCCGCAATGGGCTTTAACAGGCCCTGCCTTTTGACAGCCCCCCAGCCTTGACTCTCTGAGAAGACAAGGAAAACTCCCAAAAACCTTTTAGGGAAAAATGGAAGAAACCTCGGGAAGGGCAGTTCAAAGAGAGACCCCTTTCCAGGTAGGTTGGGCGTGCAGTGGGTGTCAAAAGTAGGGGGTCAATACAATACAATACACAGAACAGAACAATTCCTTAATACAGCATAATAATTAAAATTTTAGAAGTACGGTTTAACAGTAGATGATATGACATAATTAGTTTTGGATATTTTTAGAGTCCTGGAGACCTCATCCATCTAGCTGCCTCCCCATTTGGCCATGCCACGGCTGAAACGTTGCTCCGATGAAAGGACCCCTCTTTCCCATGATTCCTGTGATCCTCCATCAGGGATGACTTTACCATAGGCAGGCAAACAACTTGGCAAGTGGGCCGTGGCACCAATTGCCACATTTGGGTACCGAAAAAAGAAACAGAATAGGTGAGGGTTAGTATTCAAATATAATTATCATGTTACTTATGTTATAGTGCTAATGACTAACAACAGAGATGCAGTGTGTACAGTTAATCAGCAGCTCTAGTCAGGATATGCTAAACTGAAGTAGTGAGTCTTCAGCCGAGATTCTTATGGAAGCAGGAAGACCATTCCACAGTTTAGGGGCCCTGTAACTAAAAGCTCGACCTCCCACTGTTATTTTATTAATCCTTGGAATCCTAAGCAGGCCGGCATCTTGAGACTTCATGAGGGTGACCCAAGGGCCCCATGTCCTCTAATGGGCCCTGAGCTCACTGCCCAGCAGCATGCAGCTCGATTGGCATTCGCCATAGAATACCAGAATTGGCAGATGCACCACTGGTGCCCTGTGCTTTTTACAGATGAGAGCAGGTTCACCCTGAGCACGTGACAGAAGTGAAAGGGTCTGGAGAAGCCATGGAGAACATTATGCTGCCTGTAACATCATTCAGCATGAGCAGTTTGGTGGTGGGTTAATGATTGTCTGGGGAGGCATATCCATGGAGGGTCACACAGACCGCTAAAGGCTTGACAAAGGCACCTTGGCTGCCATTAGGTATCAGGATGAAATCCTTGGACCCATTGTCAGACCCTATGCTGGTACAGTGGCTCCTGGTGCACGACAATTCCTGGCCTCATGTGGTGAGAGTATGCAGGCAGTTCCTGGAGGATGAAGGAATTGATACCATTGACTGGCCACCACACTTTCCTGACCTAAATCCAATAGAGCACCTCTGGGACATTATGTTTTGGTCTATCCAATGCCACCAGGTTGCACCTCAGACTGTCCAGGAGCTCAGTGATGCCCTGGTCCAGATCTGGGAGGAGATCCCCCACAACACCATCTGTCATCTCATTAGAAGCATGCACCGATGTTGTCAGGCATGTATACAAGAACACAGGGGCCATACAAAGTGCTGCGTACAATTTTGAGTTGCTGCAATTAAATTTTGGCAAAATGGACTAGCCTGCCACATAATTTTTTTACTCTGATTTTTGGGGCGTCTTTGAATTCAGGGCTCTGTAGGTTGATCATTTTCATTTCCATCAAACGATGTGGCATCCTTTCGTTCCTAACACATTACCCAGTCTATATCAGTATAGATATCCAGGAGGATTTCTTTTTCCCATTGAGATCTGATGTGTTTTCAAAGTGTTCCTTTAATTTTTTTGAGCAGTTTATATACATACATACAGTGTTCTCCCCAGAAATTTTCTCCAGCCGGGTCGCAAGTAAAAGTAGCTGGGTGGGGCGGGATGTGGAAATTTGGTTGTGTGGAAAATTAAATGTGCACTATTTTTCTTAGTTAGTTATTATTAATTATTTTCCAAAGCTTAATATGACTTCTTTTTTAAGGTTTGACTCTTGTGAAAGAATATTTTTTATTAAATTTAAGAAGTATCCAATTCAGGATCCTGCAACCCTAACAAAAATTTTAAGTAACAATTGTTACGACATAAACCAACAGGCACAAGTATTGTCGGTGTCAGGAAGAAAAATAAAAACATTGAAAAAAAGTATAGGAAACCTAATGAAGAAAATTTTTAAAATATACTTCAAAGCCAACTTGCATATACAGAAGGTGTTTTCAGTTAAATATTTATTCTTCTTTTCTTCCTATTGGCCCAGTTTTCTGAAGCTTTCCCATAATCAAAGTTCCCAGGATCTGGGCCCTCCAAGGAGATCACTCGTACACTGTCGTAGTGACTGTACTGCAAAGTCATCAGACAGCCATCTAGTGTCACTGGCCATTTTCAGCTTAATCTGGGGAATGTTCAGAATATTCTGAATTTCCGTTAAACCAGCCATCCTAACTGAGGAATTTTGGAAGAAATAGAACAGCTGCCTTAAGATGTTCCGTTTTGTTAAATAAGGTACAGCAGCTGCTGCTTGGGCACTTGCAAGGGCCAATTGGTGTTTTTACACAGTGGCAGTTGACCAAGAGTCCAGATGTTTTATCTCTAAGCAGTTTTGCCACACCTTTCTTTTCCCCAATCATAACAGCCGCTCAGTCTGACCCTAGTCCAATCAGATTAGCAGTCTTCAAGCCTAGAGTGTCCATAGTCTCACTCAGTGTGTTGGTTATAGTCTCTGCTATGCAGTCAATCATATTGCGGGTTGATTAAAAACTAACTCTGACCTCTTTAGTGACCTGGCAAACATATTTAATGTAAATAATTAATTGTTTTACATCTGAGATATCTGTGGTTTCATCACACAGAATACTGAAAAACTTTTATTTGTGTATATTTTTCAGTATATTAGATTTTATTTCTGATGCTAAGACATCCAGCAGCTCTTCCATTATTCTTTCAGAGGTGTAACGTGCATTTTTAGCAACATTAACACTTTTCAGTTGGAAAGGGAGAGCCTGTTGGATATTTAATTCACACTTGCACTACGGCTGGTACGCATTCTCGACATTTCCACTTTAATCTCGACATTTCTACTTTATTCACGCCATTTATCTGGAGATTAAATTCGACATGTTGACTTTATTCTCGTAGTTTGTCATTAAAGTGGAACATCATAAACTAAACTTCATCTTAAAATGAATGTTTAATTTACTAGATTTTCTCAACCCCCCGTTATTTAGCAACATGTCGACTTTATTCTCGTCATAAGCGTCAAGATTAAAGTGGAAATGCCGAGAATAAAGTCAACATCTCAACTTTATTCTCGACATATACAGTAGTTTTTTTTCTTCACTTTGTCCGTATTTTTTTTTTTTCTTCACCGCGACTCTAATACGCTTCTATACAAAACCCTCAGAAATTCAGTGACAAAACTTTTACTCAGGACACAGTGTGTGCTGCAAGGGTTTCTGCGCACTTTTTGCAATATGGACGCAGGCCCAAATATGAGCAAATATAAGAACGGCGTATGGGGTCACTTTAAACAGGAACCACAGTGAGTGCTACAAGGATGTTTGCTCACAGAGCACACCTAATGCTTAAACAACTGTATGTGTATAGCATTGTCGGGCAACAGGAATTTTCTAGGGGCGCCGCGAAAAATTTTGTAAAATTGCTAGTGTTTTTGAACTTTTGGTTGATTAAAAAGATAATGTTTAAAAAAATATTTTTTATGTTGGAAACACATAATGGAACACTTACGGAAGTCTAAATAAAGTCTTTAAATGATCGACAAGGAAATGCGTGTCTGTCTTTCAAAAATTGATCCTTGCATCAATCTCGTATATGCTGAAAAACAATCTCACCATTCACATTAATTAAATTTAATCTTTATCCTTTGATACCTTTATTAATAAAATTTTCTTTCAAACTTGTAAAATTAACTGTTTTTATTGGCAATTGTCCATAGATTGTGTCGTCACGACTTTATTTATGGGCAGTCCCTCAGGTGCGTTGTGAAAGAAAATTTTTGGACTTAATGCGCTGCAACTCGAAAAAGGTTGCCTTTCACTGGTGTATATATTGGTTTGTTATGTACTTTACAAGAAGAGAGCTGCTGTACGCTCAGCCGCACTATACAGACTGCGCTGACGCCAAGAACAGAGATATCTGACAGGCTGGTTTCACTAGACTTTTTTTTTATTTTATCAGACCTCCTCTTGCCCGCCCACCTCCACATCCTCTTTGCATGTGAACTGCAGCTTCACTCCCGCTATTAGCATGTACAGCCCCCTCTCACCCGCCCTCCTCTCCATACTCCTTGCAACTGTATTAAGCTGCTACACCCCCGCTATTACCATGTACAGCCCGCTCTCGAAACTCCACCTCCCCATACTCTTTGCTTGTGAACTCTGCTCCGCCTCGACACCTGCTATTAGCTTTAGCAGTATTTGCCCCCCACACCCGCTCGTCCCTTGCCATCTCTGCAGATCATTAGATCTGCGGCTGTCATCTCGCATGTGGAGAAGTAGTGTATTAAAGAAGTTATGAAAAAGAAAAGGAAACATTTTAAAATAACGTAACATGATTGTCAATGTAATTGTTTTGTCACTGTTATGAGTGTTGCTGTCATATATATATATATATACACACACACACACATATAAACATATATATACATATACATATATACATATCTATACATATACACATCTACATATATACACATATATACACATACATACACTGTATATACACACATACATACATATATATATACACACAGACACATATACTGTATATACATATATATACTTATCTACATATATACACATATATATACATATCTACATACCTGTACATACATACATACATATCTACATATATATACTGTATAGCAAAATCCCCACGTTTCGCAGCGATGAAGTACTGCTTTTAAATTTTTATTAAGAAGAAAAGTAAACCTTTTTAAACTGAGGGAAAATATACTAATAACTATTTGTTAAGGATCTCTTTGTATACCACGTTTTCAGTTCAGCACTCCGGTTGTAATATGACCAAGCTGTGCAAGCTTACTCTCGAGAATGCAACGTATAGTTGTCCAAGAGAAAAGCAATCTTGCCTCAAATCAATGGCAACCTTTTGTAGGGTCTGTCCCTGAGACTGTCATTGTCATTGCGAAGCAGAGCCTTACTGGAAATTGGAGGCATTTGAACTGAAATGGGAGATTAGAGGGTATAACGGGGATGCTAGGAATACATTCAGAGTGTGGAGAAACTCTAGAGACAGCGTGTGTATTAACTTGTGGATTTTTCTGTGAGTATTTGGTGGCAACGTGATGAAGTTGCTTCCGCAAGACCACATTAGCTGTGGAGCTCAGCTCGGAGTGAAATGAAGGTGAATTGGAGGGGAGATGATGACGTGACTCCCCCACCCACCTTAACTGTCAATCCCTCCACAAAAACAGTCTCTCGGTTTGTGATGTCCACGGCTTTATTTAATGTTAGCTCAGACCCGGCACTTAAAAGTTTCTCTTGCACTTTTGCTGAGTTTGAGCCAAACATTATTCTATCCCTGATGATCTCAACTCTCCTTTATATGAATCAGTAAAGGAGAGAGGACTAAACACTAAGGAAAAAGAATGGCAAGACTGTGTCAGGTGCGGAGCTCAGCTCGGAACGAAATGAGGTGAATGGAAGGGGAGATGAGGATGTGACTCCCCCACCTGCCTTAACTGTCAGTCCCTCCACAAACTTAGTCTCTCGGAATTTGCATAAGCACAGTCCTTCACCAGCAATTTTAACTTAGTTACAAAGTGATCAAAACTCTCGTTTATACCCTGCGTCCTCTCATTAAGCTTGTATCTTGCGAATATTGTATTAATCGTGGGCATGACAAACGCTAGCGGCAGCCTGTCTATGAACTTAATTTAAACTTTAGGTTTACACTGTGCTTTGTTTCCGAAGTAGCTGCACTCATGAATATGCTTGTATGCGTCACTCGCTTCATATACTTTTCCTACCTTTTCAATTGTGTAATGCGTTTTTTGAACAGGTTTGATTCATCGAAGTGATCACTCGTACTGCGTTCAGTCAGTTAACGTGAGCCGCTCTCTTGTGTGATCTTGCAATGTTCACGGCTTTATTTAATGTTAGCTAAGACCCGGCACTTAAAAGTTTCTCGCTACAGCAATTTTAACTCCATTACAAAGTGATCCAAAGTCTCGTTTATACCTCGTGTCTTCTCATTAAACTTGTATCTCGCGAATATGGTATTCGTCGTAGGCATGACAAACGGCAGCGGGAGCGTGTCTATGAACTTAATTTAAACTTATGGTTTACACCGTGCTTTGTTTCCGCAGTAGCTGCACTTATGAATCTGCTTGTATGCGTCACTCGCTTCATATTCTTTCGCTGCCTTCTCAATTGTGTGATGCGTTTTTTCTTCAGCGCTCTTTGGTGCTCTTCCTTGTTTTCTACGTACTGCGATCACAGTCAGTCCACGTGATTACGTGGGAGGCGTGATGATGCGAGACGCAACTCCGCCTCCACCAGCCATCGAGCTGCAGTCTATTACAGTATATGGATAAAAATAGGTTCCAGTTATGACCCTTATGCGTAGAATTTCGAAATGAAACCTGTCCAACTTTTGTAAGTAAGCTGTAAGGAATAAGCCTGATATATTTCAGCCTTCTACCTACACAGGAAGTTGGAGAATTAGTGATGAGTGAGTCAGTCAGTGAGTGAGTCAGTCAGTCAGTCAGTGAGGGCTTTGCCTTTTATTAGTATAGATGACGCTGGTCTTCTGGTCTCTTTCTGGCCTAAATACTGCTGAAATATAAATAATAGACATCTTTTGGGAAAAAAGTAAACCTAGTCATACAGGTTGAAACCCAACATATAAAAACTAACTAGTTTCTATCTATCTATCTATCTATCTATCTTTAAATGTACAAGGATATTGTAGCATTTTATGCTCATAGATTTTTGGCACAAATGGTCTTCTGCTTTTGGTTTCACCGTTAACTGAAAAGCTCCTGACACATGGCAAAGTAAGCTTTGTTAACAAGATCTAGATTGTCTCTGAATTCTAAGAAAGTATCTGCTCAATCATGGTGTCATCTGCTACCGGGTTCAGAAAGATTTTCAGACACATTACATTATACTGTAAATGAGGAAACTTAGGCATAAGAAGATACTGTATACTGACAGACCTCATTGTAAATCCTCCCCACAAGGGAATATTGTACTCATGAAAGACTTCCATTTAAAAAGTAATCCACTAGTTTTGCATTGCCGCTTATACAGTAAAAGCACAAAAAGATCAAAGTCATTTACATTATGTATAAATTTAGTTATTTTAGTTCTTTTATTGAGAAATCCTAAATGTTACTGTGGTGTTGCAGGTCCACAGCTCAAATCAACTGGGCCACTTTTTAAATAAATAATCACCGCACTTGCAGCTTAGAGAGGGGCATGGTATGTGTGGTCGGAAGTGGTTCCTGGGTGAATTTGTGATGCGTGTTGTCCTCGCTTAAGTGCACAGGTAAGGAGTCATCCGCATCCGTAATTGTCGCCGGGAGCTGCTAATTGCCACATCTTATCCATGTCAACGTGATAAATAGAAGTACGAGGCGGCTAAAGGTGGAGAAAAGAAAAAAAAAAAGGGATGGAGGTTGCAGGAGAGGAAGAAGGCAGGAAGCAGGGAGAGAAAAGCCAATGCAGGAGAGAACGAACGAGCAAGTACAGGCTTGAGGGCAGCTGAACTGTGAGCCTGGGTGTTTGGCCTGCACCCGAGGAGCAGTCGATTGTGGTCACTCCCACTGAGCATTTTATGAAGAATGGGAGTGACCGGAAGAAGGATGGTTCGTCGCATAAGGCCGTGGAAGGCAGCGGGAGTCGGGACTTGGGACGTGAAAGTCGCAGCATGAGCGCCCTGGTCGCTGGGGAGCCCAAGTTTAGTGAAGCCTACCGGAGCCAGGGATCTGTGAGGCAAATGAACCAGCGGAAGAAGGCATAGAGAAGGTCAGCTGCAGGTAGGGTGGCTCCCCTGGTGCATAGCCTGGATGGGAGAAGCAGGGGAGTCACCAGTAAAAGAAGGCACCGTGCTTTGTGTTTTTAGAGACTGTTTCCAGCCATTGTTTTAACCTCATTGTTTTTTAAAGGATGTTTTTTTTCTAATGGATTTTAACCTCCATCTTTCACTTATTTTATGGATTATTTATTTAAGGACTTATTTCGAAGCACTGTACTTTATTTTGAAAACCATGTTTTGTTTGTTGTTGTTTTAATAAAAGCACTTGGCACTTTTGCACCATCCCCTTGCCCCATTTGTTGTGCCTCACTGCCTAGCTCATCGGTGACATTAACGATGGTGTCAGATTCAAGAGCTCCCAGAAGCTGAATGGGAGCGTAGAGCGAACCTGCATCGTCACAGTTACTAAAACAAATGTGAGCATCTGCAAGAATGTATTTATTTTTATTATGTTTTATTTATTTATTTACTTATTTATTTATGTACTGCATTTATTCATTTATCATACCAGTTTCTTCTTGAGTATATTAATGTATGTTTTTCTGTCAGATGCTGTAAAACGTGTTTTCATAAAGATTAATAAAATTGACTGTAAAACATGTGTTTTCATTAAGATTAATGAAATTATCTATTATATTTATATAGCGCTTTTCTAACCTACTCAAACCACTTTTACATAATAACAACAACAACAACTTTTATTTCTATAGCACATTTTCATACAAATAATGTAGCTCAAAGTGCTTTACATGATGAAGAAAGAGAAAAAAGACAAAGTAAGAATTAAAATCAGAGAACACTAATTAACAGAGAATAAAAGTAAGGTCCGATGGCCAGGGAGAACAGAAAAAACAAAAACAAAAAAAAAGACAGCTGGAGAAAAAATAAAATCTGCAGGGGTTCCAGGCCATGAGACCACCCAACCCCCTCTAGGCATTCTACCTAACATAAATGATCAATCCTCATTGTATTCAGGGTTCTCATGGAAGGACTTGATGATGACGGTCACGTGGACTTCTGGCCTTTAATCCATCAATGTTGGGACATCATAGTACTTTGATTTGGTGGCGTTTTTTTGACGCATTTTGTGCATTGCTATCTTCCATTCCTTTTCTGAAATTTTGAGTAAGAGATCCTTTTTTGACTGTACTCTGGGATCTTTCAAAGGAAGGCACTTTTACGTGTTTTTATATATTATAAAAATGCTTTCTGAGTCTTTAAGACTGATCAATATCTCTTCCAGAATAGAAATAGGTGGGAGATGAGGAAAATTGGGCAGATTTTGTTTAGCAAAATTTCTAATTTGAAAATAGTGGAAAAATTGTGTTGATGGGAAGCAAAATTTGGAGTGTAACTGTTCGTAGGATGCAAAGATATTACCTATGTACAAATCTCTAAGTGATTTAATCCCATGCATTTTCCAAACATTAAAAACTGTATAAGTTTGAGAGGATGGAAAAAGGTGGTTATCATGTACAGGTGCCACAGACAAAAGCTTCTCTAGCTTGAAGTGCTTCCTACATTGGTTCCATATTCTGAATGAATGAAGGACAATTGGGTTGTTAGTACACTAACGATAACTTGTATTTACTGGGGCACAAAGTAAGGATTATAAAGAAGTACTGCAGGATTTTATATTCATTGCGGACCAAGCCTGTGTGCGTTCATCTATTTGTGCCAATATCCAGGTTTTTATAGCTTGTATATTTGCTGCCTAGTAATAAAAATTGAAATTTAGGTAGAGCCATGCCACCTTCTGGTTTAAGTCATTGTAGAGTAGCCCTTTGGATACGTGAATGTTTTGAATTCCAAATAAATGAGGTCATGATTGAATCTAATTTCTTAAAAAAATATTTTTGTAATGTATATGGGGATGCTTTGAAATAGAAAAACATTTGGAAGGATATTCATCTTAACAGTGTTAATTCTCTCTTCTAAAGTGAGATGGAGAGTAAACCATCTATGCACATCTTGTTTAGGTTTTTCCATGCAGACAACAAAATTTTGTTGAAAAAGAGCTTTATGTTTACTTGTGATGTTTAAACCTAGGTATTTTACATCAGAATCCCTGAAGCCTACGAAAAAACTAATAATCCCGGCCTGCCTTAAATTCCTTCGCACCTCTCCATTAGCGTCTTTTGTTTTGTAAATGTGTCGAACAGCACAAGCAGCAAGCAGCCTGCTGTCCCATCCCCCACTTTGATGGAGCATGAAGTCAGGGAAAAAGTTCTCCCAGCTCAAGACAAGGCTCCTTATCTGTGTGTGAGCTGCCTGGAGTTGTTATATGGTAAATAATGCAGTATATCGTTATTTGGAATACATTTATTTCATGTGTGTTCCATGTCTACAAAGATATGGGTAAGTGTAGGATGAATGGAAATGTGAGGCAAGAAATGCTGAAAACATACCTAAAGCAGAAACTTTTTCTATGTTATACTAATAATGATGTGAAATGTATAATGTGAAGACTTTAGTCCAAATATCAAATAAACACGTGCACTTTTATTCAAGAATATAACCAAAGAAAAAGAAAAGCATTTGATTTATATGTTGCTGTCAATGAATTACTAACCCAAGCTCAAATGTCAGTCGACAGGGAGATGCCATGTATTCTTGAATGGTGCAAAGGTAAGAACCACTGCTTTATAACACAAAGGTCCTGGGTTTGAGACTGGGCGCTTTGTGTTTTAAGTAGTGAACTATTATTATTATTATTATTATTATTGGCGTTTTCAAATAGTGACATTTTCATGTATGAATGTGTGCTCAATCTAATGTTGAATTCACTGGCAAAAGCACACTTATTCAAATAAATTTTGAGTCCAGATATCTTTTGAAATTCTGTTAGTGCTGTTAGGACTGCAGTCACAGTATTTTGGGGATTTGATATATAGTACCACAGGGCTCGCAAAATTTCAAAATCCCTGGTAGCCCTTCGGGCAGGCACTCTTCAGTTTTTGGTAGCCCAAAATAAATTTAAGTAGCCGAATAAAAAAGATTATTTTTAATGTATAATATTGTAAAGGAAATAAAACATCAATCAAAAAATTGTTAAAACACAAATTACAACAACTGTATAAAAATTACAATCATCAACTCAAATATTTGGTTCTAATTGAACAGAAATTTCTATGAACTTGTAAGAACTGTGTAGAACATGAATCAGTCTGTGTCAGATTCTGAATCTGAAATTTCCACTGAAGTCACGGATGAGAAAATGCCACTCAACGTTGAGGGCATAGCATCTCCTCCATCAGCTTTCTCTTCCTGTGCATCGGCCTCCATTTCACTGCTCTTTGTTCTTGTCGGAGTTTTATGATCCAGGTGTCTTGAACCTTTTCCAGAAAACATCCAGAAACAAATTGACTTGTCAGGGCAAAAAGATTCAACTGTTTCCCCATTAATGGAGAGTTGCATGCAGTCATTCAGTGTTTCAGGGTGTAGAGAGGTACGATGTGTTGTCTTCACTCGGTTCATGCAAGAAAATCCTCTCTCACAGATGGCTGTTGATGGACTAAGTGTCAGCATTAATTTCACCAGCAACAAGATATGAGAGAGGTGTTCTGGATTCTCAGAGAGGAGATCTCTGTACAAGCAATCAACTACCTTGCTACCCCGGTGTTCTGCAAGCCACATTTTAGATCCATCCATTCTTGTGGAATTTTCTCTTTCTCTTCCTCATCTAGCAAACTGGCAAAATGTGTGACAAGATAATCCACCTCTTCATTCCCATAATTTGCCAGCTCTTCTCTGGGGTATGGAAGAGTGGAAGGGTCAAAACTTTGAAACAAGAGAGAGGCTTTTCACGCAGATTTTTAAATCTATTGTCCATATACTTGACTGAGTTGTCAATAATCTTCTGAATCTCTGCACCAAAGGTGTCTTTGTCTGTACCCTCACCTCTTCTAGCAGGTCGCTGACTTTTTGTGAGCTGAGTTCCACAGTAGCAAATGCTACCATCCTCGTTCGCTGTGAACTTTGTGTCCAAGGTTTTCTGGTATTCTCCTGGTTTTGTTTTTAGGCTGAGTAAGCGTGATGTGGTGCTCTCAACTAACTGATTTGTTCGTGTGATGTTTAGGTTATCATGCTGAAAATCAGTACAGCACTTGGATAAGATGGTACTGTAGTCCAACATGAAATGCAGGAAGCGAACAAATTTCTCAGTCTTCATCTCCTGCACCACCCCCTTAGCTTTGGCTGCATCCTCGGACTTGACATCACTTCCTCCTGCCATGTTCTCCATATGAACAACAGTGGGAGTGTAATTTTTTTCCACAGCCTTCAGACATCTCAGCCGGCTTGGAAGCCACCGTGTGCTCTTCAGGCCACTGAAATGTGCCAGTTTCTCATTTAGCAGTTCACTTATTTCTGTCAGTTCTCTTCGCTTCTTTGGGGAATAGTAGTACATCTTAAAGATGGTTTTCAGTGTACCTTCAAATTTCACCAGGTACTCACAGCCTTTCACGCTATCCAGCACGGCTAGCTCTAACTTGTGTGCCACACAGTGGATTGTTATGATGTGGGGTATCCTCTGTTTCAGTCTCCCAGCTACTCCTGTTTTCTCACCCATCATCACTGCAGCACCATCAAAATTTGCACACACTACTTTCTTTTCCATGTGTCTTCTCTGATACCCATGGTGTTCACTGCTTCATCAATAGCCTCTAAAATACCTGCAGCATTTGCACTCTTGACTGGCTGACATTTGATCATGTATGTGGATATGTCACCATTATCTCTCACATACCTGACATGAACCAACTCCTGTTCTATTATACCAGTGTCTGTACTGCCATCTGCAAGAATGGATAAGAACCTGCTTTCTTGAATTTCCTTTTCAATCTGGTCTCTTGAAATTTGTGCTATTGCTCCAATAAACTCTCTGCAAGCATGGTCATTGAGGTAAGTGGAACCAAGATCTAGGCCATTTGCTTTTTGAAGTTTGCAAAGACTGCTAAATTTTGCCAATGGTAGTTCACTCTTTGCAACATAGTACGCTGTTCTAAACAGCTTTTTCAAGACTTCTTGTTGTGCTTGGTTTATTTTTAGTATGGTTTTTGCAATTGGTGTTTGTTCTGGGAAAGATGCTGCAGACTGAGCACCAATGCATTTCTTGTGATGCAGAGATTTCTCATGGGTTTTGATAGGGTCTTTCCTAAAATTACTGGTCCCAGTAACAAAGGCTTGTCGAGTCAGAAATTGAGGGAAACTCACGACACACCCGCAGAACATTATGTTATTTAGCTTGTCATATTCCAGCCACAAAAATTCTTTTGTCCATGAAACCAAAAAGCTGCGCTTTCTTTTTGCCTCATAGTCTAATTTGTCATAACTTTTCCGCTTTGTGGTAGGCTTTTCTTTGGCTGTCCCTTCTTCACCCTGACCTGTCTTCTTTGGCTCAGCAGAACTAAAATATCTGCTTAAATCCATCTATTTTTACACACGCACACACAACGGTCAGCGATTTTTTAAATTCTCTGCGCAATCAACCTCTATCACATGTTTAAAGCTTGCTGCGGGAGATTTCACTTCTCACTTTTGAATAGTAAACCAATGAGTGATAAGACGATGTCAGAGGAATTGGTGCGCAATTAATCTGTCACTGACCAATCAGTACTGCCGCTTTCTATACACAGTTCGCGCGATCGCAAAGTGAAAGTAAAAAAACAAGCGCGAATTTAAACGCGATTTCAAAATTTCACATATTGACAGTGGCTTATCGATGCCCGTAAATGACATAATTACCCAGCTACATTTGCGAAAGAATGCAAAAGCATTGCCATATATTTTTCCTTCCTATGATAGCCCGACGGGCAGGGCTGAGATAGATTTTGGTAGCCCGACTGGAAGACACAATAGCCCCGGGACGTCGGGCTAGCGATTTTGCGAGCCCTGTACCATATCATCTGCATATAGAGGTACTAGCAGAATACCCGCGCTTCGCAGCGGAGAAGTAGTGTGTTAAAGAAGGTACGAAAAAGAAAAGGAAAAATTTTTAAAATAATGTAACATGATTGTTAATGTAATTGTTTTGTCATTGATATGAGTGTTGTTCTCATATCTATCTATCTATCTATATATATATATATATATACCCGCGCTTGGCAGCAGAGAAGTAGTGTGTTAAAGAAGTTATGAAAAAGAAAAGGAAACATTTTAAAAATAATGTAACATGATTGTCAAAGTAATTGTTTTGTGTATTTGGCGGCAGCGTCACAAAGTTATTTTCGTCTAGCTGCATCAGAAAATGTACCACGACATCTGACACACCTCCTTTTTACTGTTTTCTCACAGCTTGGATTGCTGCTGTTATATATATACACACACACACACACACACACACATACACATACATACATATATATATATATACACATAGATATACACATTCATATCTTCATATCTACATATCTATATACATATCTACATATACACATATATATATACATACATATCTACATCATATATACACACACACAAATTATATATATGTATGTATGTATGTACGTACGTACGTATGTATGTGTGTGTGTGTGTGTGTGTGTGTATATATATATATATATATACACATACATACATACATATATATACACATCCATATACTTGTGTGTATAGCTTTGGTCACTGAGTGCAAGTGAGAAATAATAAAATATAGTCTATAAGTTATTAAACAGTAAAACATTAACGTTTTAAGAAGTACAGGTACATTGAGCACTACTGGAGTGGTTGCGGGTAAACTACATTTTAAAGACTGTGTAACACAACAGGTAAGTAACTAACAGCAGCTAAAATGTATATGGATCATCTCTCGGTAGTAGATCCCTTTTGAAAGGCGCTACACGACAGCTGTGGTATAGAAATTACATTTTCTATGTGAACGTTCAAATTTGTGCCTCTGGTAATGTGCCTTACCGGCATTTAAAGAAAATTAGTTTTGTGTCCTCTGCAGTGTTAAGCGAGAAAGGCTTTGGTTTGGGATCAAAGGAAAAAGGTGTAAAGAAAGGAAAGTTGCCTTTTTCTTTTATATAGTACTAGCAGAATACCCGCGCTTCGCAGCGGAGAAGTAGTGTGTTAAAGAAGTTATGAAAAAGAAAAGCAAACATTTTAAAAATAATGTAAGATGATTGTTAATGTAATTGTTTTGTCATTGATATGAGTGTTGTTGTCATATCTATCTATTTATATTATATATATATATATATATATATATATATATATATATATACTGTATATATATATATATAGCAAAATACCTGCGATTGGCAGCGGAGAAGTAAAAAGAAAAGGAAACATTTTAATAATAACGTAACATGATTGACAATGTAATTGTTTTGTCATTGTCATGAGTGTTGCTGGCATATATATATATATATATATATATATATATATATATATATACATACACACATCTATACACATACATATATACAGTTATATATATACACATATACACACATACATATATATACATATACACACATACTGTATATATACACACACACATATATACATACTGTATATACAACATATACATATCTACATATATACTGTATATACACATATATATACAAATCTACATATTTATATATCTACATATATATATTAGGGGTGGGACTCGATTAAAAAAATTAATCCAATTAATTAGAGGCTGTGTAAGAATTAATCTTGATTAATCGTATGTAATCGCACACGTAAATTTGCCCCAAATCGCAAATGTTTTTTTTTAAAACGGTTTTAGTGGGCGACAGAATCAAATAATAGACATGGACATGAATATTGTAAACTGAAGCTGTTTTAATTTCTGAAAAAAGCTTTTAAACTGCATTTGAATTCAAAACAGAAACAAAAATATCATCCCTGGTTAAAATTGGGCAAACTTAAAAATAAAGTGGTAGTTTAAGTACTTTAAGTACATTTTCAGAATAGTATTGTCTTTAAATAATAATAACCAAAATTTCAACATAAAGTGCACTTTTCTTCTTAAAAAAATAAGTCAGAAACATAAAAGGTAATTTGACCAGCTTACTCTTTAAACTCTGAGTAACATTAGCCAAAATTATTTTGTACATTAGGCTAAAACAGTGTGATCATTGAACATTTTGTAATTAGATGTATTTAGAATTACTAACGGTCACGGAAGTCCAATGATCCCCAGTAAGAGCCACAAAGTCCGCTTTCTGTAATGCATCTAATTTTGCTTGCTTTTCAGTGTGCACAAAACCATGCTTTTATCAAGGCTTCGGGTATTCGAAATGATCAGTCATAGGAACGCGCTTTATTCCGACTCTAACATTTTTGTAGCTGTGATGTGTGCATCAGTTTAATGGATGTACCAGGAAATCATGCATTGACAAAAGTTCCCGTTTGCTTGGAACTGAAAGTGTGATTAAATGCGTTATTTTTTAACGCGTTATGGAGTACATGCATCAAAGCTTCTCAGCTGTGCTTGTGCTAAGAAAGGGAAAATTTTAAAAATAACGTAACATGATTCTGCGTTAACCTAATATTTTTTCATACGTCCCAAACCAAGGAGATGCGAAGGTAAAATGAATCAGGTAGGCGCGTACATAGTCAGTACACCCCTCTCGGGAATCGAACCTCGAATGTCGGCGTTAGAGGCGAAGACTCTACAATTGCGCCCGTGTACCGCAGTGGAGAAGTAGAAGTTATGAAAAAGAAAAGGGAACATTTTAAAAATAACGTAACATGATTGTCAATATACAGTAGTTGTTTTGTGAGTGTTATTGAATGTTGCTGTCATCAAGGATTTGATTATCATTATTTCTTTCAATCAGGCTCGTATTTGTAGGATGTGTTCAAGTTACATTCCGTGTTTGTCAATCGTTGTAAAGATAAGAGGTTTCATTCATCGATTAGTTCCTTACTGCATCAATAAACAACTCGTCTTCCTCTTTATCTGAGACGTGACAAACTGCATGCACGTTTTTTTTACGCTGTCTTCCTTTAGCGGGACATTCACTTTTTCCACCGTGTGCTTTGTTTCCGCAGTAGCTGCACTTATGAATATGATTGTATGTATAAGACGCTTCATATTTTTTTGCTGCCTTCTCAATTGTGTAATTCGGTTTTTGTTCAGCACTCTTTGGAACTGTTGCTTTTTGTCTGTGCACTGCGTCAGTTCACGTGAGCCGCTTGGTGTTCTTGCATCGAAGGTTCCCAGCTGTACTGGTTCCATCTCGTGTAATGTCAGCTAAGACCCGGCACTTAAAAGTTTCTCTCGCAGTTTCAATGAGTTTGTGCCAAACACCACCCTGACCATCTCATCTTCCTCTACATAAGCGCAGTCCTTCACCCGTGAACATTTACCGGCAGTGTTTGTATTGGATTGCCGCTGATGGACGGCCTTATATGGGCAGGCACTAAATTACAAACGCTAGTGGCAGCCTGTCTATGAACTTAATTTAATATAAACTTACGGTTCACGCCGTGCTTTGTTTCCGCAGTAGCTGTACTTATGAATATGCTTGTATGCATCATTTGCTTCATAATGTTTTTCTCCCTTCTCAATTTTGAAATGGCGTTTTGTGCTCATCGCTGTTTCGAGTTCTTCCTTGTTCTCTACCTAATTACGTAGGAGGCGTGATGATGTCACACGAAACTCCGCCCCCCACGTCCATCTCCAACTCAAGACTCCATTACATTATATGGGGAAAAATAGCTTCCAGTTATGACCCTTATGCGTAGAATTTCGAAATGAAACCTGCCCAACTTTTGGAAGTAAGCTGTAAGGAATAAGCCTGCCAAATTTCAGCCTTCTACCTACACGGGAAGTTGGAGAATTAGTGATGAGTCAGTGAGTGAGTCAGTGAGTGAGTGAGTGAGGGCTTTGCCTTTTATTAGTATAGATAGAAAGATGTGTTCGCTGACATTATGATCGCCTTTTGGGGACAGTCGTGGTGGGTCTTGTGTAGACTGGTGAGACGTCCCCGCCATTAATCGGCTGGGATGGCACTGTCAGGCCTCTACTCGTGTGCGTGTCTTCATAATCCGGGTGAGGACCTCATAATCGATATCGTGCAAAAGAAAGTGTGAATCGCCTTAATATTATTTTGCCGTGGTGTAGAAAAGGGGTCCCGTGTTTGCACTTGTCTGGGCTATAGCGCAGGGGGAGGATGAAAAAAATTAAAAGTGCTCACTTTGACTTAAGGCAGAAGCGCAGTCAGCGTCTCAAAGGCCGGCACAGCTATGCACGCGCGCTGGCTGCTCGACTTTTGCTGGGCAGGAGACCCCAGTTTTTGCAGACTCGTTCATGATATCAAAAGTCTCAGCGATCTTTGGAGGTCATTCATATATTATATATATATCAAAATACCCGCGCCTCGCAGCGGAGAAGTAGTGTGTTAAAGAAGTAATGAAAAAGAAATGGAAACATTTTAATAATAACGTACCATGATTGACATTGTCATGAGTGTTGCTGTCATATATATGCCTGCCTAAATAAGTCACCCTCGCTTTGCTCTTACTTTTTTACCGTTCATTTATTCATGGCTAGTGGCGGAAAAATTATAAAATGGAAGGAGGATGGCTTTACCAAAACAATTATTGATGGCGAATCGATTATTTATAAAGCTTGAATTGGTGATCTGTTTTTCTGTGTTAACCTCATATTTTTCATACTTCTTCTCAAACTAAGGTGGTGCGAGGGTAAAATGAATCGGGATGCGCTGATCAATGTAATCTGCTTGTAATGCAAAGTGTGATTAAATGCATTATTTTTTAACGCGTTATGGAGCACATGCATCGAAGCTTCTCAGCTGTGCTTGTGCTAAGAAAAGGAAAGTTTTAAAAATAACGTAACACGATTGTCAATGTGACCTTTTGTAAGTAGTGCGTGGAGGATTCAGTGTGTAGAAACTCTAGAGACAGCGTGTGTATTAACTTGTGGATTTTTCTGTGAGTATTTGGTGGCAGTCTGACGAACTTGCTTCGGAAGACGGTGTTAGCCGCGGAGCTCAGAGCAAAATTAGATGAATGGGAGGGGATATGATGACGTGACTCCCCACCGCCTTAACTGTCAATCCCCACAAACACAGTCTCTCAGAATTTGCATAAGCACACCCCTTCACCTACAATTTTAACTTAGTTACAAAGTGATCAAAACTCTCGTTTATATCCTGTGTCCTCTCATTAAACTTGTATCCCGCATTACCTGTGGGCATGTGAAACGCCAGCGGTAGCCTGTCTATGAACTTAATTTAAAGTTTAGGTTTACACCTTGCTTTCTTTCCGAGGTAGCATCACTCATGAATATGGTAGTAAATGTCACTGCTTCGCTTCTTATTGTTTCGCTGCCTTCTCAATTATATAATGCATGTTTTCTTCAGCGCTTTTTGGAGGTCTTCCTGGTTTTCTACGCACTGTGTTGACAGTCAGTTCACGTGATTATGTGGGAGGCGTGATGATGTCACACGAAACTCCGCCCCCCCACGTCATTCCAGCTCAACTCCATTACAGTTAATGGAGAAAAATACCTTCCAGTTATGACCATTAGGCGTAGAATTTCGAAATGAAACCTGCCCAACGTTTGTAAGTAAGCTGTAAGGAATGAGCCTGCCAAATTTCAGCCTTCTACCTACACGGGAAGTTGGAGAATTAGTGATGAGTGAGTGAGTGAGTGAGTGAGTGAGTGAGGGCTTTGCCTTTTATTAGTATAGATATTCTGTTCAAGTTCTTTGACAATCCCCTTTAACGCAGAAGCATTTCGAAAGTGAACAGTCAATGGCTTAGTGGTGATTACAAATAGCACTGGTACCAGGGGGCATCCTTGTCTAGTACCACATTCTAGTTAGAAGTAGTCTAAAATAATGTTGTTAATACAAACTTAGGCATCTGGACTGGTATACAGTAGTTTGATCCATGCACATATGTTTGGACCAAACCCAAATTTGTGCAATATAGTGAATAGATAGTTCCATTTAACCATATCAAATGCTTTTTCTGTATCCAAAGATAATAAGATCTCAAGAGTGTTTAACTTTGTGGGTTAATATATTACATTAAACAGACATCAAAGATTGGAAACCTTTAATAAATCCAGTTTGGTCTTGTGATATTACTGAAGGAAGCACTTTCTCAGTCCTTCTAGCTTGAACTTTGGAGAGTATCTTAACATCATTATTCAGAAGTGAGATTGGTCTGTTTGGTGCACTTTGTAATTAGCCTTTATTTTTCTTAGTGTAGATGGTAATTAATGCTTGGCGAAAACGTTGAGGTAGAATTTTATTGTCTCCGGCTTCTATAAATGTTTCTAATAAAAGGGGAGCTAACTTAATTGGAAATGTTTTATAAAACAGGGCCTGCTGCTTTCCTACTTTTTGCACTCTGAAGTGAGTTTATAGTGTCTAATAATTCTGAGAGTGTCAGGGGTTTATCCAAATCCTCTGCACTGACTAGCTGTGGTATCTGTAATGCATCAAAAATAATGATTTTGTCTTGTCTTCTTTAAACTGAATAGAATATAAGGACTTAAAGTACTCTCTAAATGTGTGCATTATATTTTATGGTCAGTAATTTTGTCTATGTCTGTGTTGGTAATTACTGGTATTGCACCTGGGACTTCCTGTTTGTGGATTTGTTGAGCTAAGATCATATTAGCGTTCTCTCCATGTTCATAGTAATGATGTTACAATTTAAAAATGAGTTGCTCAGTTTCTTTTGTTGTCAAGAGTGAGAGTTCTGAATGCAAAGCCTGTCTTTTCCTATAATGTGCCTCATTTGGGAACCTGAAGTGTTCTTGATCTATTCTGGTAATTTCACTGATTAGCTCTGATGCCTTCTTGGTTTCCAATTTATTTTTGTGGGAGAGAGATGAAATAATCTATCCTCTGAGATTCTCAGAGTATTCCTGCAAAGACCTCTGAGGATGTATATGTCTCTAAAAAATTCAGTTTGCTTGGATTAAATCTGTACAGTTCTCATCAGCCAAGATTTTTAAGACGCCAGCTGCGTGATGAGTATGTGGGACATAATAATTTGAGATCCATGATCAGAGGGATGTGGTCAGAGATAACAATTGAGTCACAAGGTTTGTTTGTGGGCAAAAAATTGTTAACTATAAAGAAATAATCAATTCTTTAGTAACAATAATGTAGTAGGGAAAAAAAAAAACAATATGCTCTTGAGTTTGGATTTAGAAATCTCCAAGGGTCTGATAAGTTCTGATCAATTACAAACTGTGTAATTGTTTTTGCAGTGTGAGATGTTATCGCCCCTATGGCTGAAGACCTATTCAGGTCTGTATTTTAAACACAATTGAAGTCTCTGGACGTTATCATTTTGTGAGTGTTCAAGTTAGGAATGGATGCAAATACATTTTGGATGGAGTCTCTATCATCCACATTGGGTCCATAGATATTTATCAGAATCATTTTAGAATTAAATAAATTATCCATAACAATCACATTTTGCCCTTCAGAATCAGATACTACATCTAATACTACAAATGAATTTTTTCTGCATTTTAAAATTCCCACACATCTAGTTTCTTTTGTATAGTTGGAGTGGAATATTTGGCCAGTCCAATCTCTATGCAACTGAAACTGATCCTTACTTAATAAGTGAGTCTCATTTAAAAATAATATCTTGGTGTTTAGACCTGTTAGGTGAGAGAATAAATTCTTTCTCTTTAAATACGTGATTGAGACCGTTGACATTCCACCTTACAAAGTTCACTATCTAGTCATAGAGACTTTGCTTCTGAACTTATGGTTACATTTTGTTTCCTTAAATTAAGGTAGTTCTTCATTACCTAAGATAGTTTTAATGTTAATTTCCAATTTTGCCATGAGTTATTTCTATGAAACCTATTGTTATGTTGGCGCTAACAATTGTGTGGATAAAAAGGATAGATCAGAAATAGTTTGCTGTCTTTCTCTCCAAACAACCCCCACCCCCCAACCCCCGACATACGCTGCCTCCACACCCAGACCATTTTGCCTCCCCTCAAGAGGCTAGACCACACTTCATAAAGTCCCAGTCCTTTGACATTGCTAGAGACAGAGTATGTCCAGAACAAAGCATGCCCCCCAGGAGCGATGTAGAAGGATTAAACTAGAGATATCTATTGTCAATGCAGTCCAAATATAAACCTAGAATATAATTTTAAGCAGTCTCAAAAGAATAAAACCAGGGAATAACATTAAACAGTACCCATGGAGAAGCAGATAATGTATGATAGTACATTTCTAATACAATAAACCAACAGTATGATGGAAAACAGCTCCCTTTGGGGAGAAAAAAAAATTATTATAATTATAATTGTAATTAAAACTTAAAAATAGCCAAGAAGGAAATAGAATGTATAATTACGGCAAAAGTCTCATTGCGAATGGACCAAATTGCAGGTAAAAATCTTCTTTGCCTTGCCAGGACACAATGTGATCACAATCTATTTCAAAAAGTGTATGGATCAATTGTCTTAGTTCTTTTTCTTCTTCATCTGGAGAACTAAAATTCTGTTGTGGATTTTATATTTTATTTTATTTTTTGCTCACACAAACAAAAATGAACTTAATCTTATAAGGACAGTTAACAGTGTCACATTAAAACAAATATTTTGCTCCAATTGAAAGGATAAATTTAACACTTAAGAAGGCAGGAGAACAAAGCATCCTGTTTTCCTGAATGTACCAGTATCAATCACAGCAGCATATGTTTAAACAGAGCAGAACATCCAGGAGATGCTTCAAGCTCTATCCAAATCATTTTACCACCTGCGAACAGAAGGTGATGCAGTGGGACTAGAAATTGCCAAATCAGTTTACAGCTTGAGACAGGAAGGTTCTTAAAACATCAAAAAATGTATTGTTTGGGAAATGGATGTACTCAAACAGATTAAAGAGTTTGAGCAAATTAATTTGTCATATTGACAGCCAGCCAATTAGGAATATCTAACAATCGTGTTGCAAAACTCCTGTGGAATTTTAAAATAAATATGATGGACTAAATAACAAGAAGAGAGCGACATCAAGCGGACGAGACAGGGCGACCTCAGGAGAGGGTACTAGCAACGTGCGACCATTTCCATCTGATTGTCAGCTAAAGCATTCCATGAATATTGATTGCGAAATCAGTGACATCTTTAACTTTTCATAAGCTTTTCCCAAAGACTGTATATATCCAGACTTTGCTTTTATGCTTTTCTCTACTGGTATTATTGTTCTTTAATAAATATGAAAGCTTTTAACTTTCTATATTTTGACTTCATATCATAGTGTGTGACTGAAGTAATGACATAAATTTTTTAGAGCATCTGGAGCAGTAAGGAAGTGCCATATGATCCAAGTTGCAAGGTTTATCAAGCTGAGGATGAAGAGCTCTGTCCAATAGTGAACAGTGTGTTAAAGTAGGACATTCATTAGTTGATAAATGCCCTATAGCATAGGATGTTAAGCCTTTGTACGTTCGAGTATATTCTTGGTGACCAAAAGTAATATTTAGGTCTGAGATATATCTAAAACATTGTACATTGTTTGTGCCTATGATAAGTAAGTCTCTTGGAGTACTAGGGAAAGCGGACTGTGCATGTGTTATTCATACTAGTGCTAGGGAATAACGTGCATGTGTATATGTCTTTTATATGGTACTTTTGTGGTTAGTGTCTGTGTGTATGCAAATATCCATGTATGGGTGTGTTAATCTTAAGGTGTGACAGTAGTGGGTGTGACCTGTTAATGAACCTGATGAGTACACTTATCCTTGAAGGAAATAAGTGAAAAGTAAAAGGTAAAAGGTAAGCAGAGGGAAATATCACAATAATACACCTTGAATATCCACTCTCAATTTAGTAGGATGCAAGAGGCTGTGTCTGATTTCAGCTGCTGTAAAATGCGGCACGTTTAGCAGCTATTAAAGGTGAGAAATTGGGGAAAATATGAATGATACAATCTCTTGTTTCAGCCTGAAAAGTGACATCAAATTTAATTTAGATTGTAATTTGTTCAAACGTGCAATAAGGCTTCTAGGTTTGAGGCATTCGATCCATGTATGTCATAAGCTGCTTGTATCTCGGTGTCTGAGTTAAAGTTTTCTCTAGTTATTTAAGAGAATAGTTCAGCTATGAATTTCACTGAGTTTGGACTTTCACAGTTTTCAGGGAGACCTTTGATTCTGATATTCTTCCTTCTGTATCCATCTTCCAGTGCAGCTAGTCTGTCTCCAAGCACATTGCATTTAGAATTTGCCTTTGTTGCTTTTTAGTCAGCAGTAGATGGCAATTGTTCAGCTATTTCAACACGAGTCGTGAAAGTCTGCTTAATGTCTTCAAGCTGAGCACAAAGTGCTCTAAATTTATTCTCAAACTTACTCACATTTTTTGTATTTTTTCCTCAATTTTTCTGGCATGCCTTTAAAGGTTTCTTCAAGGCAATTACTTAAGTTTCTCTTGGTATTTAATATTTTGAATTAGCTTCTTGTTTGTCTTGTTTATGTCCTTTATATTTTTCCTTACATCCTGCGTGAGTAGCAGTGAAGGCATTTATATAACAGTATTTACTGACATGCAGTAAAAATTACAGACCGGTAATGATTTTAGCAAAATGGGGAATGGTGAACCTCTTTAATAATTGCAGAGTTGAAATTTGAAAATTACAAGGCTCTTGATGAAGGTTTTTTTAAAAACATGACTGAAACATAAATAAATAAATACATAAATGACTTAATCAATAAAGAAAAAGAAGTTCAAACTTAAAGGAAAATTAAACCTTTTTAAAAAACAGCACAGACATTCAATTGCCCATTTATCATGTTGAGGACACAAAATAGTTAACATCAGTTATAATCATTCACACAAAATACAGCTGAAAGCAATTAAACTAACTAAAACCAATAATAGTCCACAGTCCAGAATTCAAAGTAAGTGACTGAGAAATAAGTGAAAAAACTAAGAAACAACAAACGAAAGCACCAACCTGAAAAGGGAGCCCCATCAACAAGCACCAGAATCTAGCTAATTCTCAGCAGTTTGCTTAAGATTTTCAGGGCCCTTACGCAAAACTGTATCAGGATTCCTGCCACCTTGGGCACAACATATAAACTTGCACACATATAAAGAAGACCAACATAATTAAGAATTACAAAGTTATTTAAAAACTATAATAACAAAACATCAAAGAAGAATTTAACAAAAGCATTAATGTAGAAAAACATTTCAAAATAAAAAAAACCTAAAATAAAGAAGACTGTGACCAGTGATGGAGACCAAATGAAATCATAATAGGTAGGGTTAATGACAGAATACTTCTTTCTAGGTTGTGCACTTATTTCTACAGTCCTGTTCAAAAAATGGTGCACAATTTCAAGAAATGATAACAATATAGGAAATAAGCAGTCAATCAAGATGCCTACTAGGCAACAATTCTACAGTTTTTTTATTCTCTTTAACATAACATAGTTACTTAATGCTGTGTGAAGTTTCCCTTGGAATTAATAAAGTTTATCTAATCTAATCTAATGTCTTCTTCTTCTTTTGGCTGCTCCCGTTAGGGGTTGCCACAGTGGATCATCTTTTTCCATATCTTTCTGTCCTCTGCATGTTGTTCCGTTACACCCATCACCTGCATGTCCTCTCTCACCACATCCATAAACCTTCACTTAGGCCTTCCTCTTTTCCTCTTCCCTGGAACTCTGTCCTTAGCATCCTTCTCCCAATATACCCCTCATCTCTCCTCTGCACATGTCCAAACCAACGCAATCTCGTCTCTCTGACTTTGTCTCCTAACCGTCCAACTTGAGCTGACCCTCTAATGTACTCATTTCTAATCCTTTCCATCCTCGTCACACCCAATGCAAATCTTATCATCTTTAACTTTGCCACCTCCAGCTCTGTCTTCTGCTTTCTGGTCAGTGCCACCGTCTCCAACTCATATAACATAGCTGGTCTCGCTACCATCCTGTAGACCTTCCTTTTCGCTCTTGCTGATACTTGTCTCCTCACACTCTTCTCCACCCATTCCACCCTGCCTGCACTCTCTTTTTCACTTCTCTTCCACAATCCCCATTCCGCTGTATTGTTGATCCCAAGTATTTAAACTCATCCACCTTCGCCAACTCTACTCCCTGCATCCTCACCATTCCACTGACCTCCCTCTCATTTACACACATGTATTCTGTCTTGTTCCTACTGACCTTCATTCCTCTCCTCTCTAGAGCATATCTCCACCTCTCCAGGGTCTCCTCAACCTGTTCCCTACTATCGCTACAGATCACAATGTCATCAGCAAACATCATAGTCCACGGGGACTCCTGTATAATATTGTCTGTCAACCTGTCCATCACCATTGCAAATAAGAAAGGGCTCAGAGCTGATCCCTGATGTAATCCCACGTCCAACTTGAATGCATCTGTCACTTCTACTGCAGACCTCACCAGTGTCACACTTCCCTCGTAAATATCCTGTACAACTCTTACATACTTCTCTGCCACTCCCGACTTCCTCGTACAATACCACAGCTCCTCTCAAGGCACCCTGTCATATGCTTTCTTAAGGTCCACAAAAACGCAATGCAACTCCTTCTGGCCTTCTCTAAACTTCTCCATCAACATCTTCAGAGCAAACATTGCATCTGTGGTGCTCTTTCTTGACATGAAACCATACTGCTACTCACTAATTATCACCTCACTTCTTAACCTAGCTTCCACTACTCTTTCCCATAACTTAATCTAATTTAATGTAATGTAAACCAGGTATTTAGCCACATTGCTATTTGTCATTGTAATGTCTTTCTTAGAGTGTGATAATCAGATGGCAGCTATGTTCATTTTTTTGCCTTACAAAATTCAACAAATTTGTGATGTCATAGATTGATAGATAGAAAAGACACTATATAATAAATACATAGATAGATAGATAATACCCGCTGTTACATTATAGCTCCACTCTTTTTGCTAGCAGTATGATACTTGCACAATGTGTTACACTGATGCCACTGTTTCAGCCAGTTGTTGCTGCATACTTTGACTGCTGTCGCCAGCCACTGGCAGCTGATGGCAGCTGGCTCCGTGAAGTGAGCTGCCCTCGTGTGTGGCTGGCTGCAAGAAGAAAGCTGCATTTGCGCTGCGACAGCAGTCACAATATGCAGCAACAAATGCCTGAAACACTGGCACCAGTGTAACACATTCTGCAAGCAGTGTAATGTGGCAATGCATACCATTCGCTTCTTCTAATGCTGTCATACCTTGCAGGTCTATGCTAAGTATGTGAATTCACATAGTCTGGAGGCTCATGGAACATAAAACATGGTGACATTTGTCATAAATAAATATTTTATGTTGATTTATGTTTGAAACCATTGCTTTGTGTGCTTTTCAGAAAACTGAGATTTAGCATTGGGCCAAAATGGAAAAAACAAATTAGTCCTCAAAGAGTTAATTATCCTTGAAATGTATAATTATTAATAAGGTTTCTTGATATCATTTACAAACATTATACAAAACTAAAACCTATAACCTCAGATAAAGTTGAGTATTTTTAGTTGCAGATATGGTATAAAAATACAGTCAATAACATTTCACTAATGTTTTACTTTTTAAAGAAGTATTTTATTTTATAAGTAAAGAGAATGTATTCCACAAAAAAGGCAATCTTATTACTAGGTATTTCATGATTTCATGACTTTTTAGTGAATCTTGAATTTCCAGGTTATTTCTATAAGCAAGTACAGTATAAGAATTTCAGGTGGAACTTGCTGTGTGCTGTATGACCTAAATTCTGCTTAAATCCCCCCAAGACTGAAGGTAATTCTTGAAAAGGGGTGTCCACATTACTCCTGGCTAATTCAAAAAATAGGAATAGTGATGCATCATTTCTGAATTTATTAAAGGCAGTTGATATGCAGTAACAAACAAATCATGAATTTAGTATTCAATGTAGAAAGCTAGTCATGAGCATTCACATGATTATCTTTGACCTTTACAGTAAACAATAAGGAAAAGCATCAGTGTCACTTAATGTATTTAAGGGATTAAGTTCAGAAACAAGGGTAAATTGAGCAGTAACAAAGCCTTTACCCACCATCCAGTGAATGGCCACCGTTATGTGGTATGACTTCCAGGGTGTCCAGAATGCATGTGTCATGTTTGTAATACAATGGTAATAAAAATCATAAGCTGGGTAAACACACACAGACTTCATGGTTTACTATCATGCTGACTATTTTCAGAGCCCATTTCCTGAAGGTCAATGTCTAAATATATCATTGCTGTTATCTCAGAATCTCCCTGTTAAAGTTCCTGAAACAAATTATGAAAGTTACAGTCAGCCTATTATGAACATTGCAAATCTTTCCAGATAACAAAATAGCAAATTCTCTCCCACTTTTGAGTTGGAACTCCCTGCAGCTTTTATCCTGGTGAACCCATTGACATCCACAGGAAATGAAGTAATAAAATGTAAAGAGTAACAGAATATGTATGAACTTAGTAACTGAGCAAAGCTGATTTATAGTTGTGAAAATTAGGGGGCACCACAGAGCCCCAAACCCCACACACACAATATACACAAGTCTGGATTCAAAGCAAAGAGGATTTATTACAAAAATCAGTATATACAGTACAGGCCAAAAGTTTGGACACACCTCCTCATTCAATGTTTTTTCTTTATTTTCATGACCATTTACATTGGTAGATTCTCACTGAAGGCATCAAAACTATGAATGAACACATGTGGAGTTATGTACTTAACAAAAAAAGGTGAAATAACTGAAAACATGTTTTATATTCTAGTTTCTTCAAAATAGCCACCCTTTGCTCTGATTACTGCTTTGCACACTCTTGGCATTCTCTCGATGAGCTTCAACAGGTAGTCATCTGAAATGGTTTTCAGTGAGAATCTACCAATGTAAATGGTCATGAAAATAAAGAAAACACATTGAATGAGGAGGTGTGTCCAAACTTTTGGCCTGTACTGTACATCAGTATACTGTACCAATTACACACAGTAGGCCTATATCTGCTGTTCTCTAGTCTTCTCTCTCTTCTTCACACTGCTACTTCTCCAAGATGAGTGTTGCCTGTCTTTGCTCCTGGCTCCAGCTTGCCTGGACAAGCTAGATATATTGCTCTCCCCTATCCTTCCATGTTACGGGCATCCCGACTAGGTAATAATTCCAAACCATTTCCGGTTGAGACACTGATCCCAGCGTGTTGTCCCTCACATAGTATAATTAGCATGATAAGCGTTTTTGCTAGGGCAGCTTGGTGGCACAATGTGCTGCCTCTCAATAAGGAGACCTGGGTTTGCATCCAAGGTCCCTCCCTGTGTGGAGTTTTCATATTCTCCCATTCCTGCGTGGGTTTCCTCCAGGTGCTCTGGTTTTTTTCCCTCTGCTCAAAGGCATGTGGATTAGGTGGACTGGTGATTAGTAAATTGCCCCTATTGAAAGGTTGGGATGTGTACATGTTGTGTGCATGTTTGTGTGTTTATCCTGCGATGGACTGGTACCCATCCCAATGTTTGTTCCTGCGTTATAAATTTTATGTTTTGCTTTTAAATGTGTTTGCAAATTCTCTAATAACTGGTAAAAAGATTTTTAGAAATCCATAGCGGAAGAATAAATTCATTGCTGTATAAATAATCATTGTATCACCCTCTCCTTAGCTTAAGGTAACAGGTAACATTTTTAGTCCTGATTGACTTGCTTGGTTTATTCTTTTAGCTCAGGAGCGTAATAATAATAATGATAAAAATACATTTTATTTATATAGCATCTTTCCCATGATGGATATCACAATGATTATAATACCTCACAAAACTGAGATGTAGTACCCAGCCAAACCGAGGAAAGCCTGCACTTGCCGCTTGGTAATCGGATGGGGCCAGTTTAATATGGCATTAACTTTGGAACACTGTGGCTTCATGGCACCCCAACCCACCAGGTAGCCCAAATACTTAGCCTCTTTTAATCCAAAGAAACACTTCTTGGAATTACTTCGAAGCCCGGCTTCACCCAGCGTCCGCAATACCGTTTCCACCTGCCGCACGTGGTCCTTCCATGTGCTGGAATAGATGACAACATCATCCAAATAGGCAGCACTGAACGCGTTATAAGGCCGGAGCACTCTGTCCACCAGACACTGGAAGGTTGCTGGTGCCCTATGTAACCCGAATGGGAGGACCCGGTACTGCCAGTGCCCACTGGGAGTGCTAAACACGGTCTTCTCCTTCGCGGAATCTGTTAAAGGAACCTGCCAGTACCCCTTCGTCATGTCAAGTGTGGTCAAATATTCTGCCTGTCCCACCTCTCAAGGAGGTCGTCCACGCGAGGCATTGGATTGGTGTCAAACTGGGAGACTTGATTCAGCCGACGGAAGTCATTGCAAAACCTCCGACTCCCGTCAGGCTTACTGACCAAGACAATTGGACTGGACCAGGGACTATAACTTTCCTCAATCACACCTCTTCTTTGCTTTGGGAAGCCGATATGGGCGTTCTTGCATGACAACCCCTGGTTCTGTCACTATGTCGTGCACAATCAGAGAGGTCCTTCCGGGCTGCTCACTCACTACCTCCGGAACTGACGAGATCGCTAATTCTAGCTCACGTCTCTTTTTAACATTCAAGTCGGGACCGAAGTTAAGGCGGTCGGTTTGAGCAAAAAAAGAGCGGGGCTGAGCAGAGGAGAGATCGGGATCCCTCTCCTTTCACGGCTTCAGCAAGTTGACATGATATACCCGCTCGCTCAGCCAATGATTGGGTTGTTTCACCAAATGATCGATGAGCCCTTCCCTCTCCTTAACTTTATATGGGCCTTGCCAGTGGGCAAGCAACTTAGAATGTGAAGTAGGAACCAACAACATGACGCGATCCCCTGGTTGAAACTCCCAGAGAGTCGTGCCGTGGTCATAATAGTGGGCCTGTGCTGCTTGCACCTCTTCCATGTGACTTTTTAACAAAGGTCGGATTTTTCCGAATTGATCGCGTAACTGTGCGATATACTCTAATATATTGACAGAGGGAAGAGCCTCTCCTTCCCATCCTTTTTTTAAAACATCCAATAGCCCTCGGGGTTGTTGGCCATATAACAGTTCAAAAGGAGAGAACCCCATAGAGGCTTGTGGAACTTCCCGATAAACAAAGAGCACGAGTGGAAAGAGCTGATCCCAGTTCCTCCCATCCCCGCTGACCACCTTGCGTAGCATTTGCTTGAGAGTCTGGTTGAACCTCTCAACAAGACCGTCAGTTTGAGGATGATATACTGCGGTCTTTAGGTGCTTTACTTTAAGTAACTTGGCTGTTTCCTTGAACGTCGCCGAGGTAAAGGGCGTCCCTTGCTCAGTAAGGACTTCTTTAGGGATCCCTACACGCGCTAAGACTCCCACTAGTTCCCATGCGATTGCTTTAGTAGTAGCAGAGCGCAATGGAACTGCCTCTGGATATCGGGTAGCATAATCCACGAGGACTGATATATATTTGTGTCCTCAGGCTGAGGGCTCCAGAGGTCCTACTATATCGACCCCAATACGCTCAAAGGGAACATCAATCAGGGGGAGGGGAACAAGAGGAGCATGGTCCCTCGTAGGAATTTACCGTAACTAATATTCTGGACAAGATATGCAAAAACGGCGAACCTCCTTGTTAATTCCCGGCCAAAAAAATCGGAGCTTAATTCGCTCCAATGTCTTTTCGGTGCCTAAATGGCCTCCCATGAGGTGGGTGTGCACTATCTCGCGAACCTGCCACCCGTAGGTTCCTGGGATTAGCAACAACCTCCGCACCCCGCCCTCATGCTCTGCTATTCGATATAACAGATCATTGTCTAATACAAAGTGGAGCCCGTGTGCCATTGGCTGATGAGTGCGTTGGCCATTGACAAGCACAACTGCATTTTTTTGCAAACTTCAGGGAGTCATCATTCCATTGTTCCCTCCTGAAAGATGCCTGTGTTTGTTTGAATTGGAAGTGCATTTCGGACATAGGGTCCGGTCTTACCTCAAGGGTCGGGGAGTCCTCCCGACTCATCAAGGCCCGGGTTGATGACGTGTCTAAGTGCAACGGCCCAGGAGCCTCCCCATCCTCCTCGCAGTCTTCCGTACCCTTCTCCGCCGGCTGGTTACACGGCGTGGAATCAGCCTTAGTCGGGTTATCCCCTTCCATGACTAGGCCTACAGGGACAAGGGAAGCAGTTATCCGCACTCCACATTTACTGTCAGACCAGTCCCGCCCTAGGATCACAGGAGAAGGTGGGTGTGGGTGGACCGCCATGGAGAACTTTTTTACTAAGCCTTCATAACTTATAACACAGAGGGCGGTTTTATATGTCTGTGTTCCCCCGTGTATGCAGCGCATACTGGTCTTTTTCTTCGTCCACTATCGCAATAGTACGTAACGGCAATCAACAATGGAGATGTTGCTGCCAGAGTCTAGAAGGGCTGTAATTCGAAATCCATTCAGAACTACTACTCCCGTATGACCAGTAGCCAGGGGGTTCGTAAGTGCACAAAACCGTCCTCTCCCCTTCCACCCACATTCCTCCGTGCTCCCGTGCGAGCGGCCCACCCTGCGCCCCTGGGACATCGGAGCTGGCTTCGGTTTATATGGAAGGGACTTATACGGTGGAACATAATCCCAATGGAGTCCTCTGGAGGACCGTTCTGCTCTTACAGATTGTGAGGCTGGCTTAGCTGTTCTTAATTGAGTTATTAACTCGTCCATGGAATTGGTCTCCCCAGACCGGCTGGGTAAAAGTAGTGGGAAGACCATTAATTAGGATAAAGCAGGCCACCTGCTGCACAATTTGCAGGGTAATTAATTTGAATGGCTTCAGCCACAGAGCTACTATTTCCCAGAGAGCATAAGCTTGCTCCCGGGTTGATCTCTCCAGATCATATTCCCAGCTTTGTAAGTGCTTTACCTGCTGGTCTGGGGATAGCCCGTATATCTCTGGAACCGTGCTCCCAACGGACGGCTCAGTCCTCTCCTCTGAGAGACATAGTAAGCCCTTTTCGTTTTCCCCCCAGGAACCAGTCCACGTCAGTGGGTCTCCTCCACATTCTTCCTGTGTAGGACTAGGGGCTCATTTTTTTCAAGCCTGCACTGTGTCGCTCCGGACCGCTGAGCGTGCCCCCTACCCGGAAACACGGCCCCGGTACTCTCCTACCTGAGTATATCCATGGTTCCTTTCCGGTTTCTTCTGGGAAATTCTCATGCTGCCGACTACGCCACTGTAACAAGAATGAGTTGGAGACATCATAAAAATTTGGGGCAGCCACCTGTATAATTGAATCGGCTGCAAAAGTAGGTTTTAAATAGCACGATGTGCTTAGTTCAGAGTCCAGAACAGAACTGCCTGTACTGAGGCAAGATGGCAGTTTTAAAGGGCTGGAAGGGAAATGATGTCATCTGTGCCGGAACTGGGAGTGGTGTCCTCGTGCCCGGAAATGACGTCTTCCTTGGGGCCAGCAACAGGCGGGATTTCCCAGAAAAGGTCTGCAAGGGACTGAGAGAGATAGTCAGTACACTCCGCCACCCCTGGCCTGGCATAGAATTACTAGTGTTTAGGCCCTTCAGCTGATTTCCATGCGCACATGTGTGACACTTGTCAAAATAACTAAAATAGGAAATCCATTGTTTTTCAATATATTCTCAGCAAAAATGTCCTCAAGAGTTCGATCAGTGGGCAATTACTGTAATTACCTGTAATATTTTGAAATTTGGCAGAAGAGACTTTTACAATTTTGATGAATGGGTTTTAGTCAGACTTTATATAGATCAACACCTCTTTTTTAGTTTTCATTCAATAATCATGACGGCCAGGTAGATTTAAAGTACATGCAATTGATTCTAGAATCAAGAATCCAACTAAATCCTGCTATATGAGCAAATTCAAAAACAAAAGGAATTTAAACTGGAAACCTAGGTAGATTCTGTTCTGTATTTCTAGTTTCTTCAACAATTGTTTGTACAGAAAGCACTATTTGGCCTTTAATGGTGTAATCTCTTATTTATTTAGAGACATAAGATATTTATTTTTGCTAGTAGAGAGACTAACATTGTAACTGAACTGTTTGAGCCTGGATCTGAAGAGATGCCAATTCTGATAACATTTTGTAATCAATAATCAATCCTTATCAAATAAGAATCATTTAACTATTACAAAGAGATGCATTGCTTAATAGCATTGAAAGTAATGCAAAGATAATTTTTCTCATAATAGTATTAAATTATATGTTATGCTCATGCAATTGGAAGAATTAGTGGTCACAGTGTTCTGCATGTTGTGATAGCTACCAATTTGCCTGTGAGTTTCTGTGTCTCTACAGAAGCAGTTAGCTTCTGGCAAAGTTGTCAATTGTATGTCTGGCTTTTGTGACTGTAGTAACACTGAATTCATCTAAAATATCAACACATTATTGTGATATAACCCTTGGTTAAGTTGTGAGTGATAGAGGATTGGCAATGGATAGGTGTTTTTTACTGCCTGCTTTCTCTCAGTATTTGTTTAATTAACTTTATTTTTTGCTTGGCTGATGATACTATCCTCTAGGTGGATTGTGGTACCCTGGTTCAAGGCAGATTTGTCAGGATCTCACTGAGGCTCTGTTTCTGGCTTTTGTTCTGTTTTTATTTTGCTTATTTTGTCCGTCACAGTTTTAACCAGTTGGTATTTTTGTCTAGTGTTAGTTTCTTTATTTTAGAATTTAATTATTATTTATTGGCTATCTTGCCTTTTGTTAATTGTTTTGTAATGATTTTGTATTCCACCATTAGTCTCCTGAGGCTGTCCTAGATAAAGTCTACCTCAGCCCTTATTTGAGTGTTGGAGTGTTGAGTTTTTTTTCTCTTGTCTTTGGCTGTTCTTCTTGGCAAAATTTACTTGTCTACCAAATTTTTTTTCTTTGAAGAAAATTTTTGTGAAAGGAACTGGTCATGCTTTTGGAGGTTCCAGTTGACTCGGTTTTGGAATTTTTAAGTGTATTTTGCTTGAAGACTTAATTGGTATTGGTGAACTTTGTTAATGAAAGGTCATTGGTTTCATCTACCTCTTTTTGAAAGACTTAAAATTACTGAATTTGAAACCCTTCTGCTTCAGTTGTTTCAGCAAAACACTTGGTAGTTTTTGTTCACTTAGTGACTAAACATTTTCTTTACGGAAATATAATCACTCTGTATAGTTTAAGGGAATCACAGTCCTTATCCTTATGTGAGCATTGAAATCACAATAAGCTTAGTCACCTAAACTCTTTATTTTAAGCAATATTTATTAGTAATAGCAAAATACCAAGTGTGTTAAAGAAGTTATGAAAAAGAAAAGGAAACATTTTAAAAATAGCATTACATTTGCTTTCTATTCGTTTGCATAAGCACAGTCCTTCACTTGTATCTCACGAATATCGTATTCGCCTTAGGCATGACAAATGCCAGTGGCAGCGTGTCTATGAACTTAAAGTTAAGCTTTACACCTTGCTTTCTTATTCGTTTGCATAAGCACAGTCCTTCACCCGCATGTTTAACTCCATTACAGCAATTTTAACTCCGTTACAAAGTGAACCAAAGTCTCGTTAATACCCCGCATCTTCTCATTAATCTTGTATCTCGCGAATATCGTATTTGTCATAGGCATGACAAACGCCAGCAGCAGCGTGTCTATAAACTTAATTTAAACTTACGGTTTACACCGTGCTGTGTTTCCGCAGTAGTTGCACTTATGAATATGCTTGTATGTGTCACTTGCTTCATATTCTTTTGCTGCCTTCTCAATTGTGTAATGCGTTTGTTGTTCACCGCTCTTTGGAGCTCTTCCATCTCATCTTCGTTTGCATAAGCACAGTCCTTCACCCGTGAATATTTAGCGGCGGTGTGTCTATTGGATTGCTGCTGACGGACGACCTTATATGGGCAGGCACTCAATTACATGGGAGGCGTGACGATGAGGGACGCAACTCCGCCTCACATGGCGATTGAGCTGCAGGCTATGGCCGTATATATATACATAAGTAGGTTCCAGTTATGACCGTTACACGTAGAATTTCGAAATGAAACCTGCCTAACATTTGTAAGTAAGCTGTAAGGAATGAACCTGCCAAATTTCAGCCTTCTACCTACACGGGAAGCTGGAGAATTAGTGATGAGTCAGTCAGTCAGTCAGTCAGTGAGGGCTTTGCCTTTTATTAGTATAGATATGTCTTCTTCCGTTTACACACACTGTATGATTTCCTCAAAACACTATTTGTCTGTTTCTCCATGTTGGTGTTTCCGGTATAGTAGGTAGTTGCAGTCTTGCATCAAAAAAAGGCAATTGTTTGTTTACCTGTGGTAATGCTAATTGTTTATTAATGTCCCAATTGTGTGCTGTACCTCTAAAAGCACAATCAATCAGTGGGCGCCTGACAATAACCTGTTCTATCTTCATCAGGATAAGCGTAATGAAAATAATGATGTTAAATTTTCCTAGAAGATTTTGAAATGTTTTTTGACATATTTTTCATTCTTCAAGTCAGGCCAATGTAACTATTGGACTAACTAATTTTAAGAATGTATAAATTAGTTACTGTAAAATTAGGCAAAAAGTACTGATTTTTCAGTTGCTGTAAAATTAGGCAAATAGTATTGATTTTCCTTGTTTTAAACATGTTAATTAATATTTCTATAATTAACATGTAATCCATTTATGTTGTGTAGGAGTTTAGAAATATTAAAAGGAAAAATAATTTCTGAAACGAGTGCAGTTTATGTTTAAATGAGTGTAAAAACTTACTTTTATTCAGCATATCTAAATACTGTATAATGCAGTTAAGCGTATTTCTCATTGGCAAACATTATTAATGTTGTGAGATGTACTGTATATTATATAAAGCAGATTATGTGGGCATAAGGTGAATCTTCATTTCTATTTTGGTATTCATGTTTTAAAAAAATCATGTCTTGCCTTTGAAGCAGTATTAAATTACATTATCCCTTGGAGATAAAGCAGGCTTAAATGGAGAATTCCTCTTTGGTTCTTTTGTCTGTTTTGAGATACTGTATATTGTGCAGGAAAGGAAATATTAAACAATGAATACTTTTGAGATACTGTATATTGTGCTGAAAAGGAAATATTAAACAATAAATGCATTGCCATCATAAAGGATCTCTAGTTGTTTCAAAGCATTATAGCATAATAACACTAAACAAAAAGTAGGATGGTTTGCATCAATGTGAATAAGTATTATTAATACTGTTTTCAAAGTACTGATGTGTCTGTATTTCTCGCCATGCACTGGCAATTATATCTGGTGTGACAGGAAACAAAACTGTGATATATTTTTACCGGTATTACCAGTTACGTTTTATATACCCCAAACTTTTACATGCTATTTATTTGGTTATCAATTGTGAAGGATGGCCGGCCATTTATCCCGGCCAATACCCCCAAGCCGCCAGGTGGAGCCCTCCTTGCAGCATGGAGGTCCCCAGAAGACCAGCAGGGCATTATGGACAATGTGGTTTTTATGCACAGCCCTGCTGGATGCCATGGGGGCCACAAGAGGGAGCTGCAGGGAGGACTGAGGACTTCTTTGTGCCCTATGACCCGGAGGTTCATCATAGGAAAAGCGACGGGCTTCCGGGTTGAAGAGAAGAGCTTTTACCTGACCCGGAAGTGACTGAGGATCACATGGACTGGGGATTGAGAACACTTCCGGGTCAGGGAGTATAAAAGGACTGTGGGAGCTCCCAGATGGTGAGCTGAGCTGGGTGGAAGGGTGGCAATGCGTCTGGGAGCTGGAGGATTGGATTATTGCGTATTTGTGATTAGTGATTATTATTGTATGAGTATTGTGGTGGAGAGTGTGCTTTGTGCACTGTGGCATAAAAATAAAGTCAACTTGAGGACTTTTACCTGGTGTCTGGAGTCGTGGATAGGGGTTCAAGGGAGTGAAAGCGCCCCCTATCGTTCACACAATCCAAATAAAGCATTACTATAAGGCCACTTATCAAGACAATCTTGGACTATTCAAATAGCATATACAGGTACACAAGACAGTGTTTAACATGAATATTTTTATAATAACCTCGTAAATTTTTACACACTTTTTAAGGTTGAATAATTGGTTATTGCTGCTGTCTCATAGCTCCAGGGACCAAGCTAGCTATTGGCTGTATGGAGTTTGCACATTGTCCCCATGCCCATGTGTTTTTCTCTGGATACCATATTTTGCTAACAGCTGTTTACACGTCTGTATATTTCAATAGCACAACTTTCCAACAGCAATTCAATCAATGTGGAATTGAATACTTTTTTGTTGTATACTGTATGTTACATGGAGATTGTTGAAGTTGAAAATTGAGATAATTTAGATCTCTATTACTTAAACAAAAGTGCAGCCTTAAAGTAAGAATTATGCTGCTTCAATGCTTCACAATAAATTTATTGTGCCGAGTAAGGTTTAGCACTTGCGAGGGTACGGTCAACAAGTAACCTGTACTACAGGTGGGAACAGAACTCCTAGTGCAAGGTTTGTCTCCAAAATGGGAAAGTAGACAGAAGGGAGAAAAGTGGATGACTGAGCAGGCTGAAGGCTTTTGTCTCACTAGAAGTGAAAGAGTCTATCTATTGTGGTTTCACAGGCTCATAAAAGCAAAAGTGTTCTCAAAATATTAAACACTACTAATCCAATTTCTAATTCACAACTCATCCAATAATACTAGCTGGTAAAGTTGTAAAATTTATATCTAGGGAGAGGTTGGGAGCATGTGCTGATTGAACGTTGCTGTACCCACCACACAACAAACTACCTGGATTGGGACTAAGAAATTGATATTTTCTCAGAAACAAATATATCTGCAGAAACATCTACAGGAACACTTTAGGATACCATATATCTGATAAGATGCCTAATCTACTATGTTCCACATATAAATGCGAAAGCTAAAACAATATCACAAATAATTACTGATTACTTCTAAATATTGATCTAAATATGAAATATGGAAAATATGAAGTCTGAACACTACATAAAATGGCCATTATTACAAAAAAAAAATTCTTCATTGATTGAAAAGGAAACTGAGCAACTAAATAACAAATGACAATAATAATAAATGACATCCTCATTAAAAGCTAATATGATTTTAATTTAACAAGTGCATAAGAAGGAAGTTTGAAATGCAATTACAGAATTTGGCAATGTAGGTGGAACTAAATAAGAGAAAAAAGTAACATACTTAAGAAATACTATACAGTTTTATACACCTGCAAATGGAATGAAAGTAAGCGTCATACCTAGGATTTCCTTGTCTAGAACACAGAAGGATAAACCTTTGAAGTTTGAGATGCTATTAAATTGTTATAAAACAAATATATACCACCTGATGTTCTGCCTAGTCATTGTGAATGTGAACAGCCATGACAGAAAAGGAACCATATGCCAAAAAACTTGCAGGTTCTAAACAATAAAGGTGCATATAGTGTAAGTACCCAAGCCAAAACGTAAACTAAATGTTAAAGTTGAGAGATGAAGAAAGGGGCCAAAAATTAATCTAATTTTGAATTAAGAATAACTACGCAGATAACAAAAGTTTGTAGTTATCTACAATCTTGAATGCACAAAATCACACAATAATGGCTTGTAAATTGTCACATAGATGACATCATATAGTGCAACTTGCTGAACTTTGCCCACTATAAACAAACTATCTTGTCATAGAAATAGTGCCACAAATTGGTGACAACTGTAAAAAGCAAAATAATAATGCTGTTTATTTGAAGCCTGGGGAAAAATTAGTGAAGTTTAGAAAACGTTTTCACATTGTAACATTTGAATTCTGTTAAGTGCACTCTATTGATATTAGCTATGTCTAAGTAAGCTAAAAAAAAACTACCAAAATACTGCACTAGGTGTCAATTATTGTTGTTTTCAAAAATGAAAAAATCCTCATTGAGTATTCCAGACCAATTTCTTTTCCAAAAGTCTCAACAACAAAAAATACAGAGTGAGTATGTACCCTTCTACAATATCACAAGAACCAACTTGTTTTGTTAATTAAGAAAAAGGTTTACTATGAAACCTACAATGATTGTTCATTGTTATATATATATATATATATATGGGCGGCGCAGTGGTAGCGCTGCTGCCTCGCAGTTAGGAGACCCGGGTTCGCTTCCCCGTGTCTGCGTGGGTTTCCTCCGGGCACTCCGGTTTCCTCTCACAATCCAAAGACATGCAGGTTAGGTGGATTGGCGATTCTAAATTGGCCCTAGTGTGTGCTTGGTGTGTGGGTGTGTTTGTGTGTGTCCTGCGGTGGGTTGGCACCCTGCCCAGGATTGGTTCCTGCCTTGTGCCCTGTGTTGGCTGGGATTGGCTCCAGCAGACCCCCGTGACCCTGTATTCGATTCAGCGGTTAGAAAATGGATGGATATATATATATATATATATATATATATATATATATATATATATATACTAGACATTAAGCCCATTACAATAACGGGCGCTAGAACAGTAGTGCATAAACATTAGTAGGAACAGTCTATATTAAATGGCAAGGGACCTTGTATGTGGCTGTAATATGCATCACTGTATTGTGTGCCTTTAATTTTCTCTCTCAGTAATACTGGTTTGTATTTCCGTAAAATGCTTGTAAATTTCTCTGACTTTAATACAGTGGAACCTCTGTAAATACAATTAATCCGTTCCAGACCATACGAACTGTATGTAAATATATATTTTTTTGAGTTGTTAAGCAGAAATATAGTTAATTATACCATAGAATGCACAGCGTAATAGTAAACTAAATGTAAAAACATTGAATAACACTGAAAAAAACCATGAACAACAGAGAAAAGTAACACTGCAAGAGTTCGTGCTATAGTGCTACGAACCGCTCACTAAAAACACTTTTTTTTAATGAGTTTTAAGCCCAGGGAAAAAAAAATGAACATTTGAAAAATCCGTAATTTAATAAATAACCAAGAAAAGTAACATTGCAATGATGCATGCGCGCGCCTGTGTGTGTGTGTGTCTCTCTCTCGCGCACCTGTGTGTGTGTCTCGTGTGTGTGTGTGTCTGTCTGTCTTTCGCGTGCCTGTGTGTGTGTCTCTCTCTCACGCGCCTGTGTGTGTGTCTCTCTCCCTCGCGCGCCTGTGTGTGTATGTGTGTCTGTCTCTCGCACGCCTGTGTGTGTGTGTCTTTCTCTCTCGCGCGCCTATGTATGTGTGTCTCGTGTGTGTGTGTCTGTCTCTCGCGTGCCTGTGTGTGTGTGTGTCTGTCTCTCATGCGCCTGTGTGTGTGTCTCTCTCCCTCGCGCGCCTGTGTGTGTCTGTCTCTCGCGCGCCTGTGTGTGTGTCTGTCTCTCGCATGCCTGATTGTGTGTGTGTGTGTGTCACGCACACACACAGGCGCACGCGAGTCACACACACACACACACAGGCACGCGGTGTCCGTGTGTGTGTCTTCTGGAGAAGTGCACATGCACGGGGCCACACAGCACGTGTTCAGTCTCTTCCTGTGCATTTCCTGTGAGAGAGAGAGAGACACACACACAAGCGCGCGTCACACACACACACACACACACACACACACACACATACACACACACACGCACACGCGAGACACACACACAGGCACGCGCGACAGACAGACAGACACACACACACACACAGGCGAGAGACAGACAGATACACACACAGACACAGAGGCGTGCGCTTAACAGACACACACGCGAGAGACACACACAAAGGCGCGCAAGAGAGAGACACACACAGGCGCGCGTGTGCATTGTTGCAATGTTACTTTTCTTGGTTGTTTATTAAATTACAGATTTTTCAAATGTTCATTTTTTTCCCTGTGCTTAAAACTCATTAAAAAAAGAGTTTTTAGCAAGTGGGTCATAAGGCTATAGCGCAAATTCTTGCAGTGTTAGTTTTCTCTGTTGTTCAAGGTTTTCTTAGTGTTATTCAATGTTTTTACATTTAGTTTACTATTACGCTGTGCTCTCTATGGTATCGTTAACTATATTTGTGCTTAAAAACTTAAAAAAATATATATTTACATACAGTTCATACGGTCTGGAATGGATTAATTGTATTTACATACATTCCTATGGGGGAAATTACTTCACGACCAAATCAGGTTACAACCAGAGTTTTGGAACGAATTATGGTCGTGAACCGAGGTTCCACTGTATAACTGTCAGACAAAATTACAGGCATTTTACGGAAATACAAACCAGTATTACTGAGAGAGAAAAGGCACACAATACAGTGACGCATATTACAGCACATACAAGGTCCCTTGCCATTTAATATAGACTGTTCCTACTAATGTTTATGCACTAATTTTCTAGCGCCCGTTATTTTAATGGGCTTAATGTCTAGTATATATATATATATATATGTATAGGAGTATCTTGTTTTCCCTGTGTCTGCGTGGGTTCCCTCTGGCTGCTCCGGTTTCCTCCCACCGTCCAAAGACATGTAGGTTAGGTGCATTGGCCATCCTAAATTGTTCCTAGTGTGTGCTTGGTGTGTGTGTGTGTGCCCTGCGGTGGGCTGGCGCCCTGTCCGGGGTTTGTTTACTGCCTTGCGCCCTGTGTTGGCTGGGTTTGGCTCCAGCAGACCCTGTGACTCTGTATTTAGGATATAGTGGGTTGGTTATTTTTTTTATTTTAGAACATAGAATCAGACAAGGCTGTCCATTATCTCTAATGCTTTATGTGATTGTTATTGAACCCTTGAATATTTGCCTCTGTAAGCAACCAGACATCCCTGGGATTGTAAGGAATAAACTTAAAAGAAAAGGTGTCTTTTTTGTTGATGGTACAGTACTCTAAAATTCTGACTGATATTCAACATTGCCACATCTATTGAATCTGCTGGAGGATTTCTATAGGATTTAAGCTTAACTTCTTGAATAATCTTTTATATATTTCTCTTCTGGTTCATCCTGCTTTCTTTTCAAACCCAGTCCCGCCCACACATAGCCCACACGGCATTTCTCGATTCCTATTCGTCCTCTTCAAAATCCTTCCCCACGCTGCCTGTGGCCTCCCATACACCCCCACGCCGCTTTTCTCGATTCCTATTCCTCCTTCAGATTACCACGTTCCCCACTCCTCTCTCATGATCCCATTGCTGTCACGTCACCGCCTTATATCTAGCCTGACCACGTCACCTTTCACTTCGGCCATGTGTGCCCCTGGGAGTCTTTTCCATAGCCTGCTACAGGAAGGTACTCTCTTGACCATTGGCATTGGTTTCGCTCCTTGATATTTTTGTTATACTGCGACGGTTGTTTCCTAAGCCTTTGTTATAAAATGAACCACAGTATCTTCTCTGTCGACGGGTTCTTGTACAACGTCATCTGTATTCCGGGATCCGGCAACTGTGTGTTCCTATCAGTGGGTTATTTCTTGACACAAACGGTTGACGAAGGCAATGCACTGTTTTCCATTCCTTCTTACACCGCCGTATGCTACGGCAGGCATCGGCTATCTAGTAGAACCAATTTTGTGTCTATACATTATATTGAACTGGATTAGTTTTCCTTAACTGTGTAGCACTAGTTCTGTTGCAGATTGGCAACACAAACATGGTGAAAAGGGGAGTGTGGCTTCCTAATGGTTCCACAAAGCAGGACAATACAGTTCAAGTATTTGTTCTTAAGTTTATCCAAACTTGGATACAACATGAAGGACATTCTGGTATTCTTACGGATGCCTTGATGAAGTCACATGTAGCACAACCCAAAAGAATTCTGGGACCCATTGCCATGACAATCATCAACACTGTTGTCAGAATATGGTGATGTCTGCAAGATAAACATAAGGTAAAAAGTAGTGACTTTTTCAAGAAGATTTTGATCCCCAAATAAATGTCAAGAATTAATCTGGTATATAAATCCTATAAACAATATGAAAATTGATCAAAACCTAAAAAGGAGGTGCTAGAAAAGTTAAACTCACAAATAAGTCACAGAGAAGGCTTCAGCTCAGGCAGGCAGCCTAAACTACTCCTGACAACCTACATATGCCCAAATAAGGCACTGTCTTTTAAAGTTCACAAAATGGCTTAAATGTCTCAAACAATACAAATAAGCCTCTCTAGAAAGAAGAACGGTGAAAACTCTAAATAGATGAGACAATCATTATAAATGTATACGTTATTGAAACAAGAAATAAAAAAGAAACAAAAAAAAATAGATAAAAGGCAAAAAAAGATTTGCCTACAAGGCAATCCAAGGTAAATAAGTCTTAACATGAAATTCAAACTAAGTAATCCAATAACAGAAGGAAAAAAAATTCTCAAAACCGGAAGAATAAAAAAAAAAAATAACAACTCACAGCAAACAATGGTAACAACACTCAGTGATTGATTTCTAAGACCTTGTCCTTCTATCCTCAATTTAAAGTCGAAAGCTGAGGGTGGTCCTAGCAGTTATTAGGGTGGCCCTGCCTCCTGGGGTTCCATCAACAAAATACAGTACATTAATACTGAATAATAAATAAACATAACAATATTAGTATAAAAACATTAAAAATACTTAGAAAACAACAATAAGAATGAGGATACACACAAACCAGGGAATAAACTGTTACACAACAATTTTAAGTGCACAGGAGTTATAAATACAAAAACAAATTAGAATTTTTGCAACTTGTTGAAAAATATCAAAAAAGATGACCATCTCTTCCTCTCAGAGTAGCTGGGAGAGAGAATATTTTTTGCATTTAATACATTTTCCTTAAAAAAATTACCAAATGTTTTTCAGCCTTTGTGTATGTGTTATGCCTAATAATAAAACTAGAGGATTTGTTAATGCAAAAATTGTTAATGCAATGCTATAAAACAAATAAGCAAAGATTCGTTCCTAGTATGATACGCAGGCAGTGTACCGTATTGGTTAAGCCTTTGCACTTCAAATCCTCATGCTGTGTAACCATGAGCAGGTCACTTTATCTGCCTGTGCTCCAACTGAAAAACAAAAGAAATATAACCAATTGTTTCTCAGATGTTGTAAGTTGCCTTCGATAAGTAAATGTAAATTTATGAGCAGGACATTCCTAAAAAATATGACCTAGTAAGCCAGGCACCTAATTACATTGTTCTTGATTCATTTTTGTGTTAATCTTACCAGTGAAAGAGCATTTGTTTAATAAATATCATAAGACCATTTGCAATTTGGGATTTCCAAGCCTATCCCATCAGTGCGGGATGCAGAGCACTGTGGATGCCATGCTCTACCATTGTATGGTATCCAAATGCTTACACCCAGATACACTCTTTCTGGCCCAATTTATGGCTGCTGATTAATCCAACACATACTATATATCTTTATAGTGTAATGGAAAAATATGAGGAAAAAGGGGAAAACTCCTAATTGACAGTATGCAGAGGCAGCAAAAATAATAATTGTACTACCATGACACAATTGTAGCAGTTATCTCTAAGCTGAAACATCTTTTATATTCTATGATTGGTAAATTATAGATGCACATCTACATGGTAGAGTTAAAAAAGTTAATGGAAGTATACTTTATTCTCCTGTAAGCCTGCATTTAAGGAGTCATTAAAGCAATCATTCCCAATGTTAAAACACCGGAAAAGATATCATCTTGTCAAAGATCCATTTTGACTCGCCTTTTTTGCCCCATATTGTACAATTTCGTAGTAAAATTGAAAAAATAAGTAAGGATGCAGTAAGAATAAAAACACCAGTATGAAAAGTATATACTGTAATTCCATTAAATATCCATTCAGAATAGCTTTTGTAAAAAAAGTCCTTGGAATATTTTGATACTTATATAATGTTTATCCATAAAATATATTTATTACAAACTCTTGTTAAACCTTAAATTAGATTGCTGTATGTTAGTAAATAAATAGAAAATAGGTATAATTTTTAAAAATTGCCTGGGTACATATTCAAAACTCTCACATTAATAGTTCATGTCGGTACCTATTTTCCTTTGTTTACAACATTTAGTCTTTTAGTTGAGTTACTTTGATTTTATAGTGTTTTTTTTTTCATAAAAGCCCCTAAAGCTTTCTGGATATCACAAAAATGATAGGCTTCTGGTTAGGCCATACATATTCAATGCAGTTGTGTTCAGATCTTTTAACTCTTGACATCTTGATGTATTACTTTTTGAGAATCATTTTGAAACTAAAACTCCATTCAGTGTACCAGGAGATGATTCTAGTTTATACCATTTCTTTAAAACACATTGTTTTAAAAATTGCCCTTTTTCAGTTTTTTTATAGTAACCTCAAAGATTTAGATTACCTCTTTTTTATATCAGGATATTTTTTTTTTACTGGTCACAAAACATGGTTTCATCTAAACACTTTTGACCATCACTACAAAGTGGCAAAAGTGGCCACTACGGTCTTGAAGAACAGCAAACATATTAATAAAACTATTTTTTTTTTCATTCTTGGGTCTTGACTAACATGAGATTGGGCCTGTGGTGCCTCCAAGGTGTCAACATCTCCAGTACCTTAACGCTATTATAATTTAATGGCCATATGTAGTAGCATCATTCATATCTGTATACCTGTCCATATTTTATTTAGCACCTTTAATTCCTTAATTTTCATGAGGCAAAAGGTGTTCACACCCAAACTAGAAAAAAATCAAAGAAAAACAGAGATTTGATTACCCCAATATGCCACTCAAATAGACAGTCATAATGTGGACGCAATTCCATGGACGTTTTAATGTTAGATTCACTGTGAGAATGAGGAAGAAATTAAGTTTATTCAACAAAACCTGCCATTCATTTACAGCAAGAGAAGGTATTCTTTATTATTATCAGATCAGAATTTCCTGTTCTAACACAGAATATGGCATACTCAACACTAGTGATGAGCGAACCCCACTTAATTCACATCATCTCAAATTCTGCAAAATCGTTGAAATGTTAAGAAACTTTGCCAAATTCAGCAAAATGCATTGAAGTCAATGGGGAAGGAGAAACTGAGTTAGTTTTGGGTGGATCTTATGGTGCAATAGAGCTGAATGTGTTCCTGACAGCTAAGGAAACTTCTGTCAGTTATTCTGATATTGTGACCAAAAATGTGACTGTGCTTCCCTGAAATAAAATAAATAGCATTAAATAGTAGAACAGGCAGGAATTATAAATTCAAGGCTTCTCCTCACAAATTAGTTAACAGGTACTTACCTCTCTTGAATCGATAAGTACAATATATTGTTTTCTGTGACGCTTTTGGTCATTCACTGTCGCTGCTGCCAAATGCACAATAATCAAGCATGGGGATTCTTTACTCCTTCCTGTTCGCATCGATTACACAGCACTATGGATAACACTAATAAAGGGAGAGGGTCAGTATTACACACAGATTGCATACAAGTTTATACAAAAAGATTTTACATTTCCAATTTCCTTCTCAGTTTTCTGTTTAAATGTAAATGTTTACCTTTACATGAATTTTTAGCCTACTTCCAGGATCAGCACCCTGCCCTCAAGGGGCTGTCTCATCCAACATCGGCTGCTATATCTCTGTGATGTCATGCTGGCCTTGCAAAGCACCATAGGGCAATGGGGAAAAGGATTTAATCTAAGCTGGCTGCACAGCAAATTTTTAGGAAAGTATTCGGCGAACAAGGTGAACACAGCATATTCGTTGTAAAAAGTGCTTTGCTGGATTTTGACAATCAACACTACTGAACGCATCGTTACTTTTTAAAGAATCATCCTATGGTATCTAGTTCTGATGACATTGTTCTTTACATAAAACTTACTACAAAAAAGAAAATCTAGAGGATGCCATGTATTAGGATCATTTAACATTATTTCTTAGCTGAATAAACTTAAACATTAAGTAAGTTAATAGGCCAGTGATGTCTCTTTTTTCTTCTTAATTTTATTATGGACATTACTAATAAGCTCAGTGTGTATTATTTCTGTAAAATTAACACCATTAAGCACGGAATTGGCCACCTTGAAAATTTTTGAAGCAAAATGAAAATTATATAAGCACACAATTGTTGCTTTCTAAAAGTGAGTAATTTGAGTAATGTTATTGGTGGATGCTAGTTATCCTTCTTGTTCAGGTATAGAACTATAACAAGTCTTGGTTGTGTGAGCACTTTTTTGTTTTGATCGTTATACAGATTACTCTGGTATGCTATAAAGATTCTGATCCTGGCTTTGTATCTTCTTAAATGAAGAATTACTGGCAATTTCTGAATTATCGAAATAAGAAGATTAAGTTATTTATGGTTTTATATAAAAACATCATTTTATAAACTTAGTGTCAAGAAATTAATTAATATACGTATAACATTAGCTTATTCTTTACAGTATGTAGAGCAAGCACTTCTGTGTCACAACTTCTGACGCACAGGTTTAAATGATGGACTTTTCATTGTAGATTAATTAATAATTAATTTAATGTGTTAGTACATTGGACTACTGGCAACAGATTATTAACAACTGCAACAGCTTCTAATTTCTAAAGTATCGTGAGTTTGGTACTTTTTAACAGCCCATTGATTTGCTGCCTGTCGGTCCCGGTGGCTGTACAACAGTTTTCCTGGTAGGGTGATTTCAGTCATAGTCAGTTCTGCTGTGGCATAACAAACATAAGACATTGGGCAGATGAGCATCTCTTTTATTTCTGGGGTTTAAAACACTCACATCCCTTCATTCCTTATGGTCGCATTTTATTCAATGCACTTTTGGCTGTATGCTCATTAGTGGTCATCTTTTGCATACAGAGATACCTGCCCCTATAACTAAAGATAAATGCCCAAATTGCATGACTGGTGGCCACAGATGCATACCATGATTGTCAATGGCTTTCTAACATCATGTACTATAAAAGAAGGCTATAAGTGAAAATCACTGGAAAAATCACATGACGGCCTAGACAGAGTGATGACGGCCTAAGGCCTAAGGCATACACAAAAGAACAAAATACCAACTAATCTGCAGACATTGTTGATGAAGAATATGCAGTTAATCCTATTTTATGTATGGGATTTCTGCATAGCCTCTGATTTTCTCCTACAGTCCAAACATGCGCAGATCCGTATGAATGTGTATATGTCGGTGTGCATATCTATGGACTAATGTTCTAACTATGGTTCACTACTGTTCTGCTGCCAGTTTTAATGCCATTAAGTCAAATTTGCTACCTCCTTGTAGAAGTTTAAGAATTATTTTAATCACTGATAATAATCAGAGAGGGTGGCACAGTGGTGCAGTGGTAGTGCTGCTGCCTCGCAGTTAGGAGGCCCAGGTTCACTTCCCGGGTCCTCTCTGAGTGGAGTTTGCATGTTCTCCCCGTGTCTGCATGGGTTTCCTCCCACAGTCCAAAAACATGCAGGTTAGGTGGATTGGCGATTCTAAATTGGCCCTAGTGTGTGCTTGGTGTGTGGGTGTGTGTGTGTTTGTGCGTGCCCTGCATTGGGCTGGCTCCCTGCCTGGGGTTTGTTTCCTGCCTTGCACCCTGTGTCGGCTGGGATTGGCTCCAGCAGAACCCCGTGACCCTGTGTTCGGATTCAGCGGGTTGGAAAATGGATGGATAATAATCAGAGAACACACAGTAATAGTGTGGCTAGTCCCTGTTTCCATGTGGACTTGTGATGGACTGGTACTACTACCAGACTTGGATTAATTGGATTAAGCATGCCTGAGGTCTTGATATTACATTATGTTATGTCAGAATAATGTGACTAGCTAAATAATAACAATAATAATATAGTGTATCTAAATAGCACCTTTCAGTGCTCTCAAGGTGCTTAAAATAGTAAAAATATATTCACATTTTAGAACATTATAACGATTTGGATGAGAGTAGCTCATTCAGCCCAACAATGTTCTTCAAACTTTATTCCGCTAACATCTGCAAAATATTTCTAGGTTTAGATTTTCCCCAAAGTGCTACTATCTACCACACTAACTGATAATTTATTCTAGTTATATTAGGCTCTTTGCAGGAAAATATATATTTTAATGTTTGTGTGAAATTCATCCTTAACCAGCTTCCATTTCTATCCTTTATTCTTGTTGAAGAACTCATTTTAAAGTAACAGCTGGCATTTATTGTACTAATTTCCTATATATGTGAATACTTCTGTTATGGCATCTTTTAATGTTTAACATACCCCACATTACTAGAATAAGTCAAATCTGGACTTTCAATAGAGCAGTGTCTTTATTGTGACATGGAGACCCAAACTGCACACAGACATAACCTGAATGCAAGTAGAAGGTATATTACACAGAATTTACTAAAAGAATACAAGACGGTTTTTAATTTTGCTTTATTTAGCATTTTCCAGCCTCACTAAATGGCTTTAAAATTAAGGGAAAAAAAGTTAATACTCATCTCTCTCTTTTATGAGGAGCTGGCCTCTGAAATCAGATGTCAAAAGACAGACTTAATAAAGCACACACAGAGGCAGATACTACAGCAGTGTCTGGCACTGACTAATTATCCTGACCTTAAGAAAGAGTCACATGGAACATTAAAAGTAATTGAGGTTTAATTTATTAATAATGGGTAATTAATTATTAATCAATAATTACAAAACAAAGAAAGCACAAGCCAAACTGAAATTAATTAAACAAAAAGTCACCAAAACCTATAAATTAAAGTACCAAAGATGACTTTTAACCTAATAATTAACAAAATGAATACACTAAGGAGAATACATTAGAAGATGCTTAGTTGGAATTTGTAACCTGAGTAAAAAACTGGATGCAGAGAATCAAAACACCACAAGGAGATGCAGGATTGTACATTTAGGCCAATATTTATCTATTTAAAAAGGACATTTTGAAACAGCATATCAATATACAGAAGTTAAACCCCACTTTCCCACAACAGAAAAACTAAATATCCCAAGTTCTCAAAAATTCCCTGATGGATTTGATTAAAATTTGGTGATTTTATCAAAAAAAAAAATATTAGTCAACACATGCGTTTTTACTTATCATGAGGCTTTGTATTTGCAGATATTTATTAAAGTTGTGCTAACTCACATGTTCCATGCTGCGCTAACTGGGGCTTTATGCAAATGAATGATGCCACTGAAGTGCTTGACAGCAGCACTAGCCAATAGGGTGAATGGAAAACTGAAGAGGAGTTTGTGCTGTGGACAAGAAAAACCAGATGTAATCACGTTTGGTGTCTACAGTCAGGCATGAAATGGAAAGAGAAAGTTTGGTGACACTCAAGAAAGATCAGTGGTTAGCAAGTGCACTATAAAGCTCTAGGGAGGTTGGTCAGCCACTGTTGCTGTGAGTGTTGGTGTCACTTCATTAGAAGCAAAAAAGCAGGAAGCGAGTGTAAAAGTGCACTAGAACTTGAGGCAGAAGTAGCATCTTCAGATCCAAGACAAAGTGGATTATTTGTATCTTCAGACTTAAAAGGGGATCCCCAATCATTTAAGAAGCCAACAGACATAGTATTGGCAGTTATTTTCTTCCAGTTCAATCACTAGAGAATACAACCCCAGAAGTTAAAACATATAGTATGTGTATATATATATATATACTAGCAGAATACCCGCGCTTTGCAGCGGAGAAGTAGTGTGTTAAAGAAGATACGAAAAAGAAAAGGAAAAATGTTTAAAATAACGTAACATGATTGTTAATGTAATTGTTTTGTCACTGTTATGAGTGTCGCTGTGATATATATATATATAAAATACCAGCGCAGCGATGTCATGTGTTAAAGAAGTTATGAAAAAGAAAAGGAAACATTTTAAATATAATGTAACATGATTGTCAAAGTAATTGTTTTGTGTATTTGGTGGCAGCGTCACAAAGTTATTTTCGTCTAGCTGCATCAGAAAATGTACCACAACGTCTGACACGTCTCCTTTTTACTGTTTTCTCACAGCTTGGATTGCTGCTGTCATATATATACACACACACACACACACACACACACACACACACACACATACATACATACATACATACACATGCATACATACATATATATATATATATATATATATATACACATACATATCTTCATATCTACATATCTATATACATATCTACATATACACATATATATATATACATACCTATCTACATCATATATACACAAACACAAATTATATATATGTATGTATGTATGTATGTGTGTGTGTGTGTCTATATATATATATATATAAATAATGTAGATAGGGGTGTGTGTGTGTGTATATATATATATATATATATATACATACATACATATATACACATACATATACTTGTGTGTATGTTTGTATGTGTCTATATGTGTGTGTATAGCTTTGGTCACTGAGTGCAAGGGAAAAATAATAAAATATAGTCTATAAGTTATTAAACAGTAAAACATTAACGTTTTAACAAGTACAGGTACATTGAGCACTACTGGAGTGGTTGCGGGTAAACTACATTTTAAAGACGGTGTAACACAACAGGTAAGTAACTAACAGCAGCTAAAATGTATATGGATCATCTCTCGGTAGTAGATCGCTTTTGAAAGGCGCTACACGACGGCTGTGGTATAGAAATTACATTTTCTATGTGAACGTTCAAATTTGTGCCTCTGGTAATGTGCCTTACCGGCATTTAAAGAAAATTAGTTTTGTGTCTTCTGCAGTGTTAAGAGAGAAAGGCTTTGGTTTGGCATAAAAGGAAAAAAGGTGTAAAGAAAGGAAAGTTGCCTTTTCTTTTATATAGTACTAGCAAAATACCCGCGCTTCGCAGCGGAGAAGTAGTGTGTTAAAGAAGCAATGAAAAAGAAAAGGAAACATTTTGAAAATAACGTAACATGATTGTCAATGTAATTGTTTTGTCACTGTTGTGAGTGATGAGTGTTGTTGTCATATATATATACAGTATTTACACACACACACATAAACATATATATATACATATCTATACATATACACATATATACATACATATATATCTACATATATACACATACATATACATACACACATACATACATACACACACATATATACACACAAATACATATATATATATACATACACACACACATATATAAACATATATATACATATACATACATATCTACATATATACACACACAGCTATTTCGTATCAGTGCAATACGCTGCTTGTTAAAACGGATGACTCCCGCTCTTACGTGCAAGGCTGCGTGGATATTATGAACTATCGTATTTGTTCAAGTTCTATTTAAATTTTAAATAGAAGGAATTTTTATTTAGTCGACAGAAATATCTTTGGTAGGAATGGTAAAAACAGACAGGAATATTATTCCTGAATAAATCAACTCAAACCTTAAACAACTTATAATATTTTGCTCTCCATAAAAATATATCCTGTCTAAATTATACAAGTTAGAAATAAAGTAAACATTAAAAGAACAAACATTCAAATTTCTTTACTCTTATGTAATTTTATATAAAAATAAACTTAGATTTTAAATATCCCAAAAGAATTTGCTCTCCATAAAAATATATCCTGTCAAAATTATACAAATTCAAATATGAATATGGTGCATAACAAAACCTGGAAATATAAATAAAATGTGTTCCTTTCAGCAATAACAAATCAAATCATTCAGTTGTCTTTGCTCATATGTCATTTTAGAGCTGGACGCCTGGCATCTTTTTGGCCACAAGTTTGTTTCTGTTTGGTGTGAGGTTCTGTGTTGTGGAGATTCTCAGGATGGATTGCAGGTGCTCATCAGTGAGGCGACTCCTGTGTGCTGTTTTGTTAGTCTTTATCACTGAGAAGAGCTTCTCACACAGATATGTGCTACCAAACATGCACAAGGTTCGAGCCGCATGTAGACGGACTTTTTGTTCTTCAAAGTCACCAAAGCGCCGTGCAAACTCAGTGCGCTCAGTTTATCAGCAAAGTGCGTATTTGGGAACACCATAGTGACGACTTGGTTTAACATTACTTGGCAACAGGGAAAGAGGGGAAAGTTGCACTGGTGCATTTGTGTCTCCCATAAAAGCAGCTTCACTTGAAATCACTTTGTGATTGTGCACGGGTAAAAACGTCCGCTGAAGTGTCAGATTCTTATTTAATTATTCTGCTTTCTGTATCTTCTGCATTGCATTCAGGTTACCCTGATGTTTTGTCTCATAGTGCCGTCTTAGATTAAATTCTGTAATTACAGCCACATTAGCTCCACAAATGAGACACACGGGTTCAGTAAACATATACTCAGCCTCCCATCGCTTTTTAAAGGCTCTGTTTTCAGAATGAACTTTTCTCTCCAGCATCGCGTGAGCTAGCTTTGAAATAACTTGCAGCATCATAAGCTAGACTTGATTAACGCGGTAAGTGTTCGGCAAGGCAGCTGAAGCGCTGCATTATGGGATCTGTAGTTTATTGTGTTACCAGCGCTTCATATACCTGGGCCATTAATAACAATAATACAGTATATAAAATGATCTCATGGGCCGGATATAATTACACGGGCGGATGTGGCCCGTGGCCCTTGAGTTTGACAAATATGGACTAAATAGAACTTGAAAAGATATATTTTTTGAAATGTGATCGCGCAATTCAGATAGAGTTGACGCGCACTACAGCCTTTTTACCATTCATCTAATGAATACACTGAGTATGGCTTTACCAAAACAATCATTGATGGCGAATAAAGTATCCATTATTCGAGTATGTAGATCGGAATATATATATACATATATATATACCCGCGTATCGCAGCGGAGAAGTAGTGTGTTAAAAAAGCTAGAAAAAGAAAAGGGAACATTTTAAAAATAACGTAACATGACTGTCAATATACAGTATTTGTTTTGTGAGTGTTACTGAGTGTTGCTGTCATCAAGGATTTGATTATCATTATTTCTTTCAATCAGGCTCGTATTTGTAGGATGTGTTGTGTTCAAGTTACATTCCGTGTTTGTCAATCGTTGTAAAGATGACAGGTTTCTTTCATCGATTCGTTTCTTACTGCATCAATAAACAGCTCGTCTTTTCTTTATCTGAGACCTGACACACTGCATGCACGGGTTTTTTACACTGTCTTCCTTTAGCGGACATTGACTTTTTCCACCGTGTGCTTTGTTTCCGCAGTAGCTGGATTTATGAATATGCTTATCAGACGCTTCATATTTTTTGCTGCCTTTTCAATTGTGTAATTCGGTTTTTGTTCAGCGCTCTTTGGAACTGTTGCCTTTTATCTGTGCACTGCAACAGTTCACGTGAGCTGCTCGGTGTACATGCATCGAAGGTTCCCAGCTGTGCTGGTGCCATCTCGTGCTATGTCCGTGGCTGTATTTAATGTTACCTTAGTCCTGGCACTTAAAACTTTCTCTCGCAGTTTCGCTGAGTTTGTGTCAAACACCACCCTGACCATCTCATCTTCCTCTCCATAAACACAGTCCTTCACCCGTGAATATTTAGTGGAGTTTGCTATTGGATTGCCGCTGACGGACGGCCTTATATGGGCAGGCACTAAATTACAAACGCCAGCGCAGCCTGTCTATGAACTTAATTTAAAGTGTAGGTTTACATCGTGCTTTGTTTCCGAAGTAGCAGAACTCATGAACATGGTTGTATATGTCACTCGCCGCTTCTTATTGTTTCGCTGCCTTCTCAATTATATAATGCATGTTTTCTTCAGCGCTTTTTGGAGCTCTTCCTGGTTTTCTATGTACTGCGTGATTACGTGGTAGGCGTGATGATGTCACACGAAACTCCGCCCCCCACGTCATTGCAGCTCAACTCCATTACAGTTAATGGAGAAAAATACCTTCCAGTTATGACCATTATGCATAGAATTTCGAAATGAAACCTGCCCAACTTTTGTAAGTAAGCTGTAAGGAATGAACCTGCCAAATTTCAGCCTTCTACCTACACAGGAAGTTGGAGAATTAGTGATGAGTCAGTGAGTGAGTGAGTGAGTGAGTGAGTGAGTGAGTGAGTGAGGGCTTTGCCTTTTATTAGTATAGATATATATATATATATATATATATATATATATATACATATATATACATATATGTGTATATATACGAGGTATATGTATATGTGTATATTTATGTATATATATGTGTATATGTATATATATATATATATATGACAGCAACACTCATAACAGTGACAAAACAATTACATTGACAATCATGTTACGTTATTTTCAAAATGATTGCTTTTCTTTTTCATTACTTCTTTAACACACTACTTCTCCCCTGCGAAGCGCGGGTATTTTGCTAGTTTAATCTAATATATGGCTTTTGATCGTTAGTAGCAATATGACCAAAGTGAGTATAGCCTTGAAAATCTAATAATGGCAAGAAACTGCAAATGCAGAGCTAAGGGGGTTAAGGGGGTTAGGATGGTAAGCAGATAAGACTGTGACAATCAACAATGAATACGATGTTATCAGTTTAATATCAGGGAATTCAAAATAGTTACTGTCATCAATTGTAATGTATTTAAACATAAAATGATACCTTTGCATATTCTCTAATACTGCGGTGGGCTAGCGCCCTGCCCGAGGTTTGTTTCCTGCCTTGTGCCCTGTGTTGGCTAGGATTAGCTCCAGCAGACCTCCGTGACCCTGTAGTTAGGATATAGTGGGGTGGATAATAGATAGATGGATGGATATTCTCTAATAGAGAGACACGAGGATGTTAAGTGTCACTACAACCTGTTAAGATGATAAAGTTTAAGGGTGTTTTCCATGTTTCACTAATACACATAAAGTAAACATTGTTATCAATATGTTATATTTGAATGAATAAATACTAAAAAGTGCAATCATAGTAGTTTTATCTGAGCAAATGGAAGCATTTTTGAGCTTTACATTAATGGAGGGTAGTTTAACATGATTTTTATTTTTGATTGTATTGATCCAGTAAAAGTGCAAGTGCATTGTCAATGACCCAACAAGGAATTTTAAAGAAAAAAATAATGTTAAGGAAAGCAGAACATTCCAAATTTGTTGGTCTAGTGGAATAATGCATGTGAATATGCAAAGGCTGATATTGTGTATTGCCTTCCACTTCCCTCCTACTCCCTAGTTATTAATTGCAATATGTTCTCTGTTTTGTTACAGTCATCCTTAACAAACAGTGATATCATTTTTCTGAAGTTACATGCCCCATGGGAAGTCCTTTGCAGATATGCAGAATTAATGAATATACGAATGCCTTTCAGGTAGGTGTAAGTCTTGTTTCTTTTGTTACCTTTAGAGGAGGACATTTTAATATTTTTCGATTTCCATTTATTTCTTATATGTATACAATAACATATGCTGAATAGTGTATATAAACAAATATGAAATATATATAAAATTCACATCTCACATTTCAGATTTGACAATAAGTACCGGTATTCAAAATTCACTACACTTATTCCATATTTGACTTTTTTCTGTGCAGCAAGGCTTTTCCATTTTCCTACCTCTTTGTATCTCTTATAGTCTTCTCCTGCACACACTTTCTGTCTTCTCTGCTTTTTCTAAATTTACATTGTCCTAACAAGCCCAATGTTCATATGGCCAGAAGGGACTTTTAGCTTAGCCGAGATCTCATTCCTGGAGAAGCTCAGAGATAACCCCAAATCTAAGCCAAACAAATAATTGTCTCTAAATATCCATCCATTGTAGTGGGGAATAGTGTCATCGTTTGGAGTCCTTTGACACTGGCTATGTCATAACTGCCTGGCCACAATCCATCAAGCCATCATACAGCCCTTCCTTTTCTGTACTATGCTAAAACGCTTGTAGTGGTGAGCTTTACTAGGCCTTGTGATTCCCATATATACCATGAAAATTTCAGTTTGTCCTGAAGGAATTTAATTTGCAGTTCCATTGTTTTTCCATCTGTTTTACATAAATCAGGTAAAAGCTATGCTAAGCTATTTTTTCTTTTTAAGCAACCTCTCAATGACCTTTATACACATTCTTAGATGTCCTATTCACTGTTACCCTTGTATGAATTGAAGTAAATTGCTAGAGGACTGCCTGAGAATATGTTTAACCAGTAGCATCTGTCTGAACAAAGAAAAAAGTCATGCAGTAATATGTCGTAGAAAATTAAAATTTATCATTGCGCTGTGGGTGCCTTTCAGACCATTAGAAATATTTCCTCCAATGTTTCAAAGACTTCCTGTTAATTTGATTGTTGGTAGAAAAGTTGTGCATGTACGTGAATGTGTCCTATAGTTCACTGGCATTCGATGCCCTTTGATAAAGAGATGGACTCCAGCTACTTATAATCCTGATTTGACTCCAGCTCTTTTAGGAAATGTATATATCAATGCATGGCATATAACATATGAGAAATGGAAGTTCTTAATTGATTAAAATAACCCCTGTGTATCCAGTAATTGTATTAACATAATGTTAACAAAGTTCCATTCAACTATTTTGCAGCTGACTTATCCAGCTCAAGGTTGTTTGTAGCTGGTGCCAATCCCAGCAGTAAGTGTGCATACAGTTGGAACCAAACCTGGGCAAGTTGCCAGTCTTTGACAGGGAACACTCGTAAAGATAAAAGAAAATGCACAGTGTTAAAAACGATCAATGAAAATGTAGTACTTGGCTAATACTCTGATCTGCTGCATAAGTAAAATACAGTACTTAAATTTCCTGATATGTTGACTTTGCCATGCTTTACCAGAACTAATAATCAACCACTTGTCCAGGTAAATAAAAAGACTTTTGAAATAATTTCTGTAATGTTTTTCAGACTGCAACACTATAATTGGTTTCTCTATTACTGTATATACTCATCTCTTTCATATACCATCCATCACTATACTGTAATGTACATCAAATATTTTATTGTTCTCCTTGTCCTCTGGTTATCTGAATTTCTTGTGAAGCGCTTTGAGATAGCACAAAACATACATTTTGAAATATCAAGATGAAATTGAATAGCATATTATTTATATGGAAAATATGGCACAAGAAATTTGCTGCCCCCTCACTTAAATGAACTACGAAAGATATCAGATCAGATAATCCACTACCCCCATTAACAAGGCAACACATGGCAACAGGCTAGTACCCTTTTTATAATTCAACATGCTATATGATGGCAATAGAAATTGGAGTGAATGTAAAGAAAAGAAATAGTTGTTTGTGTTGAAAGAATAAAGCAAAAAAAAAAAAGAAAAAATAATGAAATGGTACATGTCCTTTATATACATCTCTGAAAAAGTTTTTTTAAGAAGATTACATTGCTTGCATTGTCTTAATCAATGACAGCTTGAGAGAAGCAAATCATTATTTTACAGGCTAAAGCTGACTTTCTCTAGAGCTGAAAATCTCTCATAATCTCTTGTCTGGCAAGTAAAGAATGCACTGTACACACATTGAATATTTGATTGTTCTTCTCACTGTTACACAAGGACAATTGTGTTACTGGTCTGCTGTGGTACAGAAGTACTGGATTGATGTAATATACTGAGAAATTCATCAGTCATTCCTAGAATAGCACACTTTACACAAGCATCATGCTTTGAACATTCTATATCTCTGGTCAATGATAAGGCAGGCAACTGTAACAGCACCTTTAGCATGAAAACCAGGTCCTTTAATCAAGAAAATAAACTTAACTTTTGTAATTTCAATCATTCTTAAATGAGACTTTGCCTATACGAGATATTGGAAATTACTCCAAAGCTTTAGATTAAAGGAGAGTAATTATTATAATGATTTAATTGAAAGTAATCAGTCTTGACAAACAAACTTGCAACAAAAAAACATAAACATTTAGAGGAAGTGAGTAAAAGCAATATCTCACTCTGATCTGATCTCTTATTTTTAAAAAAAAGAAGACAAAAAGTGATCAAGCTGTAAGCATTACCATTTAATGAACTTGTGCACTGAATTAATCTACAGACTATAAGTGTGCTTATTAGTCTATTTTCTAATGGTGATCTGGCATCTCCAGCTTTATTTTCCCTACAGCTTTATAAAGATATGTTTTGAAAGTGGCAACGTGAAAGTGGAAAGGAAGTGAGGTACACTCAGGATTGCTGCCTTAATTACATTCAAACCCTTCTCTATGCTCTCCTCCATACTGTAAACTTCAAAGGCCATAGGAAGCAGTTAATTTTTGAACTACTTTAAAGTACATCAACTCATGAATCTGATCCACTGAAAGTAATGGGTTCATCCCACCAGAGCTCCCTTTTCATGGCTCTACATACCCCTGCATGGCTGAGCCTTAGTTCTTAATTTAAGAGCCCGGCACCTGTTCCCATGGATCTTTCTTCTAACAGTTTGAAGTAATATCTGTGTTGTTTATGTTGACTTGCTCAAATACATCTTCAGCATGTCCGTGCCAATGAAGTAATTACTTCCAAGCATTCCTCAAAGAAATATGCCCCCAGATTTTTTAATTAGCTCTCTAACTGGTTTATGGGTTCTAGATGCTATGTCTTTTATATGTGCCTTCCACCTTTGGCAACACAATTCTAGGTTCAAATAAATCATTTTTATTTAACAAAACACCTTCCACATACAATCACCAGCAAAATAAACCATTCACAGTTCTCCTTCCCCCTCCAAAAGAGGATTGACTACTGCCTTCCAACTCTGACATTATTTAAGTGAGGCAGTAGGTTTTCTTTTAAACTGCTCCTGTGCAGGTCATCCCGAAAATTTCGAGTTGTGCAGAAACCAGGGCAGTCCTCCCCCGGCAGTGCCATCTGGCAGTATCCAAAGACACCAACAGGGCTGTGTTTTCAGACTCCAACTCCCATGCTACCCTCCAGATGTCTTAATCTGGTCCAGCCTTGAGGAATACTGCCCTGTTGTGTGGGGGAATGAACGTCTCCCAATAAGCCTGTTCACCCAGTCCATACATTAGAGCCTCCTGGCCTAGTATGAATCGTTCCTTTATCTTGGCCAGGATGCCTGTCCTTCATTCCTGGCACCTACAGTCTATATCTATCTATCTATCTATCTATCTATCTATCTATCTATCTATCTATCTATCTATCTATCTATCTATCTATCTATCTATCTATCTATCTATCTATCTTAGATATAGATTATACTGAAAAAAAAGTTTATGACACATTAGGTCACTGTATGCTGGAAAACGGTTTCAATGGCATGTGTCTACATTTTAAAAATTCTTGGAATTATAATGAGAATCCATCATTGGATGATTTGGTAATGGTGTCAGAAAACATCTTGGTTGCCCCTTCAGAGTGTCCTATAACTGCTCAGCTAGATCCGCAGAATGGAAGAGACATGGTTTACTGTAGGGTTTGAATTGTAATCATGCTGTTTCAACCACCATAGCCTTTTACAGCAGGAATAAGCATTTGGGCCTAAAGACATTTGTACATTTGTAGATAAAAAGGGTTTATGCACCACATCCCAAACATAACATCTCTCTCAATAAAGTTCTAAATTAACATGATAAGACTTCTGACACTTGTAGTCAAATAATCCAGAGCTACTTTAAATTTTTCCTAACATTTCATGGTCATTATGGTAAGGCTTTTGGTTGTCTTTTTCTACAGATTTCTTTAGATGGACACTTTCTCTTTGATTTACATAACAGCATCTTCTTAGCTAATGTTACTTCTAAAACTTGATTACATAACCTCTTGCCAATATGACCCAACAGACATGCCTTTCTTGGTGTCACCAAAATCTCCTCTTCAGGCATGATAACCAAACAAATAAGCATCATTTTACTTGATGTTAAGCAAGATGGGATTTTTAATTGCTTAATTATCTGATTCACACCTAAAACTTCTTGCAGTAAGAAGCAACCATGAGTGGAGCTCATGTACGTTTTATGAGTGTATGTGCATATTAATACATATATAGTCCCTAATCTATAAAAATGCAATTTCAGAAATACATTGCAAACATCTAACCCATCTATTTGATCTATTCTTCCATAAGGCAGTTTTTTTTATTTATACATAAATATTATAAAATATATTATAAAAGGCACTCCTAACCTTACTTAGAAAAAGAAAAGTCCAGGTGTAAAGAGCCTTATGCTGATGAACTAGAAAAGATAAAAAATGAATTCTTGGCACATCAGTATTTTTCATTTAATTAAAATTAAAGAATGTATTTGTATTATTCCAGCTATTATTATACAGTTATGCAGGTTATGCAGTTTTTTTTACATCAATTTCAAATACAGAGAGAACGACCAAAGCCATTCTATCATTTTGTGACTCTTCCCTGATTAGAACTTCAGGCATTTATTAAAATGATCATGGAAAATCTATTGATAGATAATGAAGCATTTAATAATTTCAGATTCATCTTAGGGCTCTGGATGTGTGTGATGATTACAAAGTAAATTATTTCCTCAGCCAGCCAGCTGTGCAACAGCCTGAGGGGAACAGGTTTCATTTTTGTACTGAGATTTTTTGTTCTGTGATTACGAAAAAGAATGAAAGCATTCCTACTAGGTGTGATGAGCCAGCTGTCAAATTGGTGAATACTTATTACTTTTAGAAATTTTATATTCAGGTTCTACTGATTTTAAACAGCATAGTGGCCTTGTGGCAGAATGGTTACTGTTTGTACCTCACAGTTCAAGAAGAGTGGTCTGGATCTGATGATGTCTAGCTATAATTTGTACATTCTCTCCATGTTAGAATGAATTTTTCTATGAGCACTGTTGTTTTCCTTCAGTATAAGATAAATGTGCATGCTAAGTTATTCAGTGAGTCCAAGTTGGCATCCTGTGAATTAGTGTGGGTATGTGTGGGAATGGCATGGCGCCCAACCCAGTGTTGGTTCCAACATTTTGAGCATCGTGGCTGGATAGGCTGAGGCTCTGTGTCACCCTGAACTGGATAAGTAAGATTGAAAGTGGATAGACAAACTAAAAAGACAAGCATGCATCTAAATGGAAATTGAATGAATAAGTACAAGTGTGCAGGTCCTTTATTTGATTGGCATTTGGAGTCAGACAGGGTTAAATACTGCTTTTTTTCCCAGTGCTGTCAGGATAGATCCATATCACATATATATATTTTGTAGTTTCTCCAAATTGATAAAAGAAAATGGGTGAGGAATCAGTGTCACCAAATTCTTTTAAGAATGATAAATGTCTTGTATTCAAAAATAAAATAATTTAATAGGTATAGTTAAAATAATCTATGCTTTCAGTATAATAAAATGGGACCTTATTATTAATGGGACTGTTGTGAGTGGTGGAATTAGATTTATATGTCATCAGAGACATTCATTACCAGGAATCTGACCATAGAGATTGGGTACCTCATACGTTTCTAGTGACTTATTAGTAGCTTTATGAAAGATAATTCTCAGACATGTTAAGGCTGACAGTGAAATTACACAAATAATGATGACAACATAGTCATTGCATTTCTATATTCATGCTGATAATCATGATCTTTACGTGTGGTCTGTACTAATTAATACTGACTATTATAAACACTTTTATAGTCGTAAATGGCAATTTTGTCATTCTGTATTCCACTTAAGATAAAATGGTGGAAATCCTGGTTAGCCATAAAATGTAACTTGAATTACATTAACCTGAGAGTTTCATTTATGCTTTCTACACTGAATGAACGGTGTGGCAGCATTTTTAAATTGAGAAAACCAACGCTGATTTTTATAATGCACTTGAGGATTTTTATCAGTCTTCTCGCCACTGGTAATAAGCTTACTGATCCAGCCAGTAGGCACTGGAAGTTTATAGTTGTTCATTCATGGGACTGAAAGGTTGACAGCAGTTATTTGAGTGTGAATTAATTACACATTTAGTGCTTTCTAGGCAGGAACCAGTCAGGCCCTGTTAAGCAGTGCAGATCCAGAAAGAACACATACAAAAAAAAGCTAATCACAAACACAATTCCACAGTGCTAAGACCTGAATTAAATGTGATGTTTTGATTCTCCGTTTACACGTTCTCTATCTAGCTGTGTGCCTCAATACATTTTGCCATAGTACTTAAAAGGTTGCTGCATACTGAAATAGCATACATTAAATGAACACTTTGTATATGTTTATTTTTAGTATTGTTTTGAATAAAATGGTTTGTATATTTTCAGTTGCAGTTTCAAAATTGTTCATGAAATGCCTACATGCACATCAGTTTAAACAAATACCGTAACTGCTTTAGCAGCCATGCATTAATTATTATCAAAGTTGCACATGACATGTTTTCTCATTTGTGATCTCTTAATCTCTCTTTTTAGTCTTTCTTCCTCCACGGCTTACAGGCTTCTATCTTCAATCTCCTTTCCTCCCTTGCTAGTTCTTACTGTAACTGACGATGGGTTTTCTTCTCGACTGGCTTCATTTTTGCTGTTCTTCCAGGAGAAAAATCTATTACCTGCACCGGCGATACAAGTTCATGAGCAGGTTGGTTCCAAGGCTCATGACCTACAGTATACTTTTATAGAGATTATGCTCTTCAGGGATCATTAACTTGTCATCTCTCATGTTCTGTTGGTTAACCCTAGTACTGCCATGAGTCTTATGATTGACTGTAGTTATCACTGAGTTGTTTCACCACTATAAAGCCCTTCAGTGCTTAATGCAACAGTTAAGATTATAATGTAAAATATATTGTAAAAGCATGCAAACAAGTATAAGTATAAGCTTAATTAAAGCATTTTAGAAAATCAGAACAATATTTATAATGTACAATACCTATTTCAAAAAAATCTGAGTATGGAAAATACTAATAAAGCAAAAAGAAGTGATTTAATTTCACATGTATTCAAACAAAAACAGTATAAAGACAAGGCATTTCATGTTTTACCTAGTCAACTGCATTGTTTTTATCAAGATATAGGTTTATTCTGTAATTGATGCCTGTAGTGCATTCCAAAAATGTCAGGTCAAGGGTAGTTTAGGGCTAATAAACATGTGACAAGTTAAAATTACAAAGTGATGTTAAATAGGCGAGGCAATCTTGATTTAGTATATAAGGAGCCTCCAAAAAAAGTCGTAGTCTTTCAAGAGCAGGGATGAGTCAAGGCCTGCCAATCTGCCAACAGATGTGTCAGCAAGTAATCCAGCACTTTGAGAACAATTTTTCCCAAAGACAAATGAGGCATTTTAACAGCCACAGATGAAAGTTCAGTACTTACTATAAAAAACAGAAGCTAGATATCAAAACTTTCCAGAATCGCTGCCAACGTCTCTCAGCTTCATCTCATCTGAGATGGAAAGTACCACAGTGGAATCATGTTTTGTGTTCTGACAGGTCAAAACTTCAAACAGTTTTTGGACAAAACAGCTGTTGTGTTCCCTGGGCCAAAGTGGGAAAGGACTCTCCAAGCTGTTATCAGCATCAGGTCCAAAAGTCAGCACCTGTCGTTCTATGAGGCTATGTCAGAGCCCATGGCATTGGTAATTTGCTCATCTTGGAGGGCACCATTAATGCAGAAGGATATGTACAAATTTTGGAGCAACATACACGTACATTGAAGTGCCTGGGGACATCCCTGCATTTTCCAGCAGGTCGGGACCAAACTACATTTTGCCCACATTACAAGTGCATGGATGTGTAAGCAGAACGGGCCAATACTAGATTGGCCTGCCTTCAGTCGTGTCCCATCTCCGACTGAGAATGTGTAGCACATTTTCAAGAGCAAAATACGGCAAAGAAGGTCCCATACAATTTTGCAGATGAAGACCTGCATAACAGACGAATGGGAGAAAGTTACACTTGCTAAACTTAACCAACCCGTGTATTTAGTTCCCAAATGTTTAATAAGTTTTAGTAAAAGAAACGGTGATATTACACAGTAGTAAGCACTTGACTATTCTGGAGTATGTTGAAGTTATCAGATTTGACATGAAGGTATATTTTCAAAAAACAATTAAATTTACAAGTTAAAACGTCAAATAATGTGATGTTGTAGATGTATTCAATATACTGTAGTATAGAATTTACAGATCATTCATTTTTCTTTATATTAGCATTTTCCATACTCTTTTTTTGGAATTGTGACTGTGCAGAAATTGTTATCTGCTTTTGAATAGCATTGACAACTTTCTTTCTCTTAGATGTAAAAGTCAGCAATTAAAAAGAAAGTGGTATTAGTAGCAATGCTATTAAAATTTACCAAATTTATTGGAAAGGTTATTTAAATTTTAATTCTAAAACAATGTCTGCTGAAATAGGTAACACACATTGTTGGAAAGAAGTTTCATTGGAAAACTAATAGCAGAAGACACCAGATAACATGATCTAAAAATGCAATAAAAAAGGCTTTACCATATGTAGTGATGGAGTAGTGAAGCCAGAAAAAACTATTCTGTTCTAAAGTCCTCAAGTTCACGCTGATTTAAGGGAACATCAGACAAAATATGCATTTTATTTTATTGTAATGATAATAAATTGAACTAAATTGAATTGGGTAGTGATAATGTAAATATTCAAAAACTACAGTTGAAATTTTATAATTGGGATTTGAAGACACAAAGAACTTTTCAGAAAAAACTAGTTAATTCAGAATGTATTCACTTCATGAGCAGGAATTTTTCAATAAATTAAGAAGATTAAAGGAAGATATCTACATGCTGTTGAAATAATATGCTTATAAATGTGCATTGATTTTAAGTATAAACAGGAAAATGAATAAAATAAAAACTGATTTTGATTATGAAATTTGTTGGAGGACAAAGTTTGGATCTTTGTTTAAAGAGGACAAAGATAACCATTTGAAGTGATAAGATGATACAGCTTATCTCTGTACAGTGGATATAATATCATACCACAATGTACTGTTTCAAAATGTATCTTCTCAGATCATTTTATTGATATACAGTATGTAGTACATATTGAGAGGATATGAGTCTGGTCCATGGATCCAGATTTCTGAGTTCAGGTCCTCGTTACATTCTTTTTGGAGTTTGCATGTTTTTTTCAGGTTCTCTGATTTTCCACCAGCACACCAAAAACATTCATGTTCAATCAGTTGTTGATTCTGCCCTGTGTGTGTGCCTGTGTAAGCATGCCCTGCATCGGAATGCCATGCATCTGGTGTTACCAGAACCGGTTCCATCACTCCTTAGGATTAAGCACAGTTGAGAATGTCGTGTTGTTGTATATATTTCTCCTTGATTTGTAACAAATTATTCCACATCTAAACAATTGGGGAAGAAATGATTGTAAATCAGCAGGACATAGAAAATGAGATAAACAGATATTTTAGAAAGGAAGAGATAAATAGAATTCTTCAGACATCAGTAGTGTGGAGTGAAATGAAAAACTAACATTGTTTAGAAACTGTTGGAAAACATTTTTGAACATCATTTTGGAAGAGATAAGCACTTGGTGATCACGAAGTTGCAAATATGACTTCTTTCAGAAAGAAGGAACAGAAAATTAATCACTGTATTTATAATTTAACATTTATATCTTAGAAGACAGTGGGAGATATAGTCAGAAATCAAGACAATCTGCCTGTGTGAAAATAATATTTTATACCACAGGCAGGATGAATCAAGACCTATCAAACTCATTTGTTTGACTTCATTATACTTGAGTTGTAGACCAAACCAGAGTATAAGTATTAGTTTTAAAAAGTCTTTGAAATGATTTCACAACAAAGAATGATTCTGTAACAAGATAAAATAAGAACTTTTAATAGGCAATTGTTAAATGATAATGGGAGAATGTTTTATATCTTTGAATTCCTTAATGGAGCTGTGCTATGACAAATAATTGTTTCAATTTTATATTATTGACTTCAGATATAGTGAATAAAAGTGCAAAATGTGCACATGACATCAAAAGTTGTGGGATTACAAAAAATTCAGGCCTGGCCACTCCAGACACTACTCAGACAAGAACAGTGAGGTGCATTCTGGGACTGACAATTAAGGAAATTAAACCACTTTAGCCTGCAGTATTGTCAAAGTGGTGGTAGCACTGCTAACTCCAGGATCCTGAATTTGGATCATGTTAATGTGGAGTTTGTTGGTTTTCTTCTAAAACCTCAGGTTGGGTTAAGTGGCAATTCTAAACTGACCAGTGTGTGTCAGTGGGCCCTGCAATTAACTGGCACTACATCCAGGGCTGGTTCCTACCTTCTGCCCACTGCTGCCAGTATAGGCCTTAAAGATGTCCTGAACTGGATTAAGCAGGTTTGAGAATGTTATTTTATTATACTATATGTAATATATAATAAAGTTTGTACTTTCAGTTAAATAATGATTTATTTGCTGAAAGACACTAACAGAAATAAAAAAGAAATACTGTAAAGACAGAAAACAAAAAAGCACTTATTCACAAAATGAATGTTAGCAATATTAATCAAATCATAAATTTGCAGGTGAAATGGAAACCCCACTTGTTTCCAAAAATTACTGTATGAGCAAATTTAAAAAAGTGAGTAATTAGATTTTATGGACTTATCAATTTTGCATTACAGTGATTATAGGTAGGTGTTTTAATTGGGTGGCCTTTTGAAGAACACATTTTATATGTATCACACATATCTAGAGATTACAAATTATCAACTTGTTCCAGATGGTTTTATTTGTTGTTGAGCACATCAAAATTACAAGTGATTATGATATATTTAAAAATACTTTAACCTTCATTTATGTTCAAAATTATTGAAGTGTTACATTTTTGTGCAGGGCAGCATGGTGGAGCAGTAGATAAATTTCCCTCAGGATCAATAAAGTGTCTGTATCCATCTATCTATCTATCTATCTATCTATCTATCTATCTATCTATCTATCTATCTATCTATCTATCTATCTATCTATCTATCTATCTATCTATCTATCTACTGCTGCCTCATGATTCTAGCGTCCTATACAGTATAGATTTAATCCCACACCCAGTCATTTTCTGTTGTGTGTTTTCACGTTCTGTCAATTTCTGGGTGGAGTTTTCTTCAAGAAGCCCGTTTTTTCTCCCATATCCCTAAAATGCAGGTTAGGTGAATTGGCACTTACAATTGGCCCTGTGTGGTTGTGTGTGTATGTGTGAGGCCTTTTGCTGTGTTCAGGGCTGATTCCTCCTAGACTCTGGTCCCCTAAGACCCTAAACAGGAATAAGTAGGTTTGACAAAATTATCTTATCCTACTTTTCTACATATGTTAGAGTTCACTTCATTTTCAATCATCCATTAAGTGCTAATTTCTTGCTATATGCTAAGAGTATATAGTGTAGACTTTCATTATTATTATTTTTTTGTTTGTTTATGATAGGATGGAGAAACGAATAAGCAGGTTTCGAGGATGGCTTCCCAAAAAGCCAATGAAGTTTGACAAGGAAACCCTACCTGACCTGGAGGAGAATGACAGTTACACCGCTCCCTTCAGTCAGCAGAGGATACACCAGTGAGTGTTTTCTGTCTTTTGAGAAAACTTCTTAAAAGTAGATTAAGCTTTTTGATATTCAAATATGTAAAATATACCAGCTGAAAATGTTTTCATTTTTGTCTGTTACATTGGCAAGGTATGGAACTTCTTAAGTGCACCTGTACTGTTTGTTAGCTTTATGCTGCATAGTTAGTATTATCATTTTTATTGAATATTAGCAGAACCTTTAATAGTAGAACTGCTGTTAAGCTAGTGGGCCAGTTGTGTTAAGGCATTTTTCCCATTACGTTTGTGTTCTGAAACCAATAGCTGCATCAGCCTCTGATAAAATCAGAGTTCTGAAACAATTTAGGGAATAATTTAAAGCCCCAACAAAACATTTAAAAAAATAGAGAATATCTTTGTAAATCAATATGGTTTATGAGGTCTTTTAACTTATTACAATCAGAAGCAACACTTTTGCTTCATTTGAATTATGAATCTGCTAGGGCAAACATGCCCATATATATAGTACAGGATAGGGAACTTTATTTGTAAGAACTGAAACTCCTACTGACAAATGGAGGTCAGGGTAGGAAGGAAGGTGGTTACTAGAGCATGGTATGCCCTGTAATATTAGTGATGTCACAGAAGTCAATCTTTCAAAGACACCAGACTAAGAGAAATGGTGTTTCACTTTAAAACAGCCTTGAAGACACAGTTCTCCCAAGACAGTAGCATGTAGCCAATCCAGACTATGCCAAGTGTGTCAATCCCTGAAACAACAGAACCAGTGACATGATGGACTAGACAGGATATAATGCAACGTTTGTAGAGCAACAAGCAAAAACGTACTCTGGCCCACGAGGAAAACTGAGAGCCTAGAGTATGTTCAGCCCAAAAGCTGTCCTGCATAATATTCCTTTATAAAGACTACTTAGATCTCAGGAGTGTAATTACCCCAAAAGGCCAATAGATGTCATTGTGACTTAACGTTCCTGCGTTTAATAGAATATTGCTTTTAGTACTAGGGTGTTGTACCGTGTTAGCCATTATGGATGTAGTGAGAAATCAAGCAAAATGACATGAGGCTGAGTTGCCTCAAAAGCTTGCATATTGTAGTCATTTTAGTTAGCCAATAAAAGGTGTCATTTTCCTTGACTTCTCACTGCATAGAATATTGCTTCAAAGTGTTTAGTTCTCTGGGCCTCCAGTGGCTGCAGGTTTTTGTTCCAACCAGTTTCTCAATACATCAGTCATTATCACTTTTAATTAATCTCATTGTTTAATTAGCTGACCCACTTTTTTCCTTTTATTTTGCATTTAGAAAAGTGCAGTAGTGTCAGATTTACACATAGAAAATTACATTAATTATATTTTGCCTGAAGAAGGGGCCTGATTTGTCTTGAAAGCTTATATATTGCAATCTTTTTAGTTAGGCAATAAAAGGTTTCATTTTGCTTGACTTCTTACATTATATCCATAATGGCTAACACAGTACAACACCCTAGTACTACATACACACTTACAAGAAATTAAGACTGTTTGTATGTTTCCTGTATCTCTAAATGCTTATTTTGTTTTGTTATTTTTTTAATTCACTTCTTCTAAAGAGATTGCTTTTTAAACTGAACCTAAATACTGAAATTAAATGTTGAGCCAAGCAGACACCAGAGCAGATGACTCTGAAAGGAGCAACTACTTATATTCAGTTTAGTAAATAATTGTCTAAATCAGCGCTTCCCTATTGGGGGTGCCAGAATCCATCAAGGAAGAAATTGAAAAACATTATTTGTACAAAATCTTAATTTATCTATCCATTCCTAAATAATTAAATGGGCAGGCTATTTCGTATCAGTGCAATACGCTGCTTGTTAAAACGGATGACTTCCGCTCTTATGCGCACTTAATTCTGCGTGGCTATTATGAACTATCGTTCTATTTAAATTTTAAATATAAGTAATTTTTATTTAGTGGACAGAAATATGTTTGGTAGGAATGTAAGTTAAATTTAGTCATCATTGCATACATTTTTCTTCACCATAGAAATTTAAAGACTAAATTCAACTTCCATTACTACCAGAGATATTTCTTTCGACTAAATAGAACTTACTTATATCCAAATAGAACTTGAAAAGATATATTTTTTCGAATCTGACCGTGCATTATAGATCGACTTGACGCACACTACATCGAGCCCACGTGCTATTGTGCTCTCGCCTGCCTGCCTCAATAAGTCACCATCGCTTCGCTCGTACTTTTTTACCGTTCATTTAATCATGGCTAGTCGCGAAAAAATTAGAAAATGGAAGGAGGATTACACTAAGTATAGCTTTACCAAAACAATTATTGATGGAGAATAAAGTATCCATTATTCATAAAGCTTCAATTGGTGATCTGTTTTTCTGCGTTAACCTCATATTTTTTCATACTTCTTCTCAAACCAACGGGTGTAAATCGCCTCGTCCGTCACAGGGGGTGCGAGGGTAAAATGAATCGGGAAGCGCTGGTCTAAATAATCAGAAAATTAAAAAATCTTCTTCTTCTTCTTCCGGCTGCTCCTGTTAGGGGTCGCTACAGCAGATCATCTAACCAGAAAATTAAAAAATAAAAATAAATATTTTTACCCATCTAACATACAGGTAAAATTCCGTTACAACAAATATCTTTACAACAAAATTTTTATTACAACAAAGTATTTTTATGGTCATGACAGTTTCCCCATATGACATGAGTCTATAGAAATCTCATTACTACGAAATACTTTCGGCAGCTACTTTCATTACAACAAAGTGCCCAAAAGACCTTGAAATGCCTGAATGAATCATCACAGAGCAGTTAGTTCTGTGGTCGCAGCTCAGTTGTGCACAACGATCCCCAAACAGAAACACTGTCATTTGTTTTCTTCGAACTTTCCTCATACTGTATTTTTGCTATTTTTGTTTTGTTATCAATATTTGAAAAACTTCCATTGGAATTTAACTCATTGTCACCCTCCTATAGAAATGGCAGACACGAAAAAACTATAACAGTTCTTATTAAAAAAATTTTACATTTTTGTGGCCCTCTATTCTGGCAAAACGAAAAAAGACATTGCCAGTGAATTCGGAATTTTGCCATTGACACTGTCAACTTTCTTGAAAGACGGAGCAAAAAAAGAAGAAAAATCTCAGGTTGCAAACGTATGCAAACTGCTGCATTTGAAGACGTCAAAAAAGCCATTTTTCTGTGGTTCAGCGATGCTTGTTCAAGAAACATTCCTATTAATGCAGCACTCAAGAAAATGTGTGGTTTCTAAACTCTCTTTGGACCTCCCCCAACTAGACAGCACGCCAAAGAGCACGCCAAAGAGCATCCCAAAGTGCGATCATTGCGTCTGTGGAAGACTGTTTATCCATTGCTAAGGCAACAGCAGGCTCACAGCTTCTGTGGCTCGCCGCTGAAGCAATCAGAAAAGATCTCGATAGGTGATGCAAGGAACATTGTAAATGCAGGTAACAGTATTACTTGGCCACTAACCTGGTCACAACCCTGTCTGACTGCTGTGTCTGTTTATAGGAGAGTGGCAGATCCCGCTACAATAAATAACTGTGCAGTTCCTGTTTCAAGCTGAATAAAGCTGGTTTTGTTAAAGTACTGAGGCTCAGTCTCCTGTTTTGGGGTGCAAGACATGGACTTATAGCGCAACAACAATCTTTTAGGATTTCCTTCTGTGGCGCCTCACTGCACCACTGTGAGCCTGCTGTTGCCCTTCCCTGGCAACGGACAGTCTTCCACAGACATGGCAATCGTGCTTCGGGACACACTTCAGCATGTTGTTCCTGTGGGGTGGGGGGGATCCCAAAAGAGTTCAGAAACCTCACAATATGAAGAAGAAGAAAAGGATGATTCTGCTTCTGATTGATAACTGTGTTGCCCACAACATGCTTCCACATTTAGATAATGTTTGTATTGAATTCCTCCCACCCAATTGCACAGCAGTGCTTCAGCCATTAGATTTGGGCATCATTCGCACCCTGAAAGTGTATTATCACAAGGATCCATCCATCCATCCATCCTCTTCCGCTTATCCGAGGTCGGGTCGCGGCGGCAGCAGCTTAAGCAGAGAGGCCCAGACTTCCCCCCCCGGCCACTTCTTCCAGCTCTTCGGGAGAATCCCATGCTCCCAGGCCAGCCGGGAGACATAGTCCCTCCAGCGTGTCCTGGGTCTTCCCCGGGGCCTCCTCCCAGTTGGACGTGCCCGGAACACCTCACCAGGGAGGCGTCCAGGAGGCATCCTGATCAGATGCCCGAGCCACCTCATCTGACTCCTCTCGATGCGGAGGAGCAGCGGCTCTACTCTGAGCCCCTCCCGGATGACTGAGCTTCTCACCCTATCTTTAAGGGAAAGCCCAGACACCCTGCGGAGGAAACTCATTTCAGCCGCTTGTATTCGATCTCGTTCTTTGGTCACTACCCATAGCTCATGACCATAGGTGAGGGTAGGAGCGTAGATCGACTGGTAAATTGAGAGCTTTGCCTTACGGCTCAGCTCCTTTTCACCACGACAGACCGATGCAGAGCCTGCATCACTGCGGATGCCGCACCGATCCGCCTGTCGATCTCACGCCCATTCTTCCCTCACTCGTGAACAAGACCCGAGATACTTGAACTCCTCCACTTGGGGCAGGATCTCTCCCCAACCCTGAGAGGGCACTCCACCCTTTTCCGCTGAGGACCATGCTCGGATTTGGAGGTGCTGATTCTCATCCCAGCCGCTTCACACTCAGCTGCGAACCGATCCAGAGAGAGCTGAAGATCACGGCCTGATGAAGCAAACAGGACAACATCATCTGCAAAAGCAGTGACCCAATCCTGAGTCCACCAAACCGACCCCTTCAACACCCTGGTTGCCTAGAAATTCTGTCCATAAAAGTTATGAACAGAATCGGTGACAAAGGGCAGCCCTGGCGGAGTCCAACTCTCACTGGAAACGGGCTCGACTTACTGCCGCAATGCGGACCAAGCTCTGACACGGTTGTACAGAGACCGAACAGCTCTTATCAGGGGTCCGTACCCCATACTCCCGAGCACCCCCACAGGATTCCCGAGGGACACGGTGAATGCCTTTTCCAAGTCCACAAAACACATGTAGACTGGTGGGCAAACTCCCATGCACCCTCCAGGACTCTGCTAAGGGTGAAGAGCTGGTCCACTGTTCCGCGACCAGGACTAAAACCACACTGTTCCTCCTGAATCCGAGGTTGACTATCCGACGGACCCTCCTCTCCAGAACCCCGAATAGACTTTTCCAGGGAGGCTGAGGAGTGTGATCCCTCTATAGTTGGAACACACCCTCCGTCCCCTTTTAAAGAGGGGACCACCACCCCGGTCTGCCAATCCAGAGGCACTGTCCCGATGTCCATGCGATGTTGCAGAGACGTGTCAACCAAGACAGTCCTACAACATCCAGAGCCTTAAGGAACTCCGGCGATCTCATCCACCCCGGGCCCTGCCACCAAGGAGTTTTTGACCACCTCGGTGACTTCAGTCCCAGAGATGGGAGAGCCCACCTCAGAGTCCCCAGGCTCTGCTTCCTCATTGGAAGGCATGTTAGTGGGATTGAGGAGGTCTTCAAGTACTCCTCCCACCGACCCACAACGCCCCGAAGTCGAGGTCAGCAGCGCACCATCCCCACCATATACGGTGTTGACACTGCACTGCTTCCCTCCTGAGACGCCGGACGGTGGACCAGAATCTCCTCGAAGCCGTCCAAAGTCGCTCTCCATGGCCTCTCCAAACTCCTCCCATGCCCGAAGTTTTGCCTCAGCAACAACGAAGCCGTTCGCTTGGCCTGCCGGTACCTATCAGCTGCCTCCAGAGACCCACAGGACAAAAAGTCCTATAGGACTCCTTCTTCAGCTTGACGGCATCCCTCACGCGGTGTCCACCAACGGGTTCGGGATTGCCGCCACGACAGGCACCACCACCTTGCGGCCACAGCTCCGTCAGCCCCTCAACAATAGAGGCACGGAACATGGCCCATTCGACTCAATGTCCCCACCTCCCTCGGGACGGGTTGAAGTTCTGCCGGAGGTGGGAGTTGAAGCTACTTCTGACAGGGGACTCTGCCAGCCGTTCCCAGCAGACCCTCACAACACGCTTGGGCCTACCAGGTCTGACCGCATCTTCCCCACCATCGAAGCCAACTCACCACCAGGTGGTGATCAGTTGACAGCTCCGCCCCTCTCTTCACCCGAAAGTGTCCAAGACATATGGCCGCAAGTCCGACGACGACCACAAAGTCGATCATCGACCTGAGGCCTAGGGTGTCCTGGTGCCAAGTGCACATATGAACACCCTTATGCTTGAACATGGTGTTCGTTATGGACAATCCGTGACGAGCACAGAAGTCCAATAACAAAACACCGCTCGGGTTCAGATCGGGGCCATTCCTCCCAATCACGCCCTTCCAGGTCTCACTGTCATTGCCCACGTGAGCATTGAAGTCTCCCAGCAAAACGAGGGAATCCCCAGAAGATATGCCCTCTAGCAACCCTCCAGAGACTCCAAAAGGGTGGATACTCCAAACTGCTGTTGGTGCATACGCACAAACAACAGTCAGGACCCTTCCCCCCCACCGAAGGCGGAGGGAGGCCACCCTCTCGTCCACCGAGGTAAATCCCAATGCACAGGCTCCGAGTCGGGGGGCAATAAGTATGCCCCCACCTGCTCGGGCCCTCACCGGGCAACTCCAGAGTGGTAGAGAGTCCAGCCCCTCTCAAGGAGATTGGTTCCAGAGTCCAAGCTGTGCCTCGAGGTGAGTCCGACTATATCTAGCGGAACCTCTGACCTCGCGCACTAGCTCAGGCTCCTTCCCTTCAGAGAGGTGACATTCCACGTCCCAAGAGCCAGTTTCTGTAGCCGAGGATCAGACCGCCAAGGTCCCGCCTCGCCACCACCCAACTCACACTGCACCCAACCTCCTTGGCCCCTCCCATAGGTGGTGAGCCCATGGGGAGGAGGACCCACGTTACCTCTTCGGCTGTGCCCGCCGAGCCCCATGGGTGCAGGCCCGCCACCAGGCGCTCCATCGAGCCCCACCTCCAGGCCTGGCTCCAGAGGGGCCCGTGACCCGCCGGGCAAGGGAAAACGTCGTCCAAGGTTTTTCATCAGTGGTTTGTTGAACCGTTCTTTGTCTCATCCCTCACCTAGGACCAGTTTGCCTTGGGTGGTTCTACCAGGCATAAAGCCCCGGACAACATAGCTCCTAGGATCATTGGGACACGCAAACCCCTCCACCACGGTAAGGTGACGGTTCAAGGAGGGGATTATCACAAGGAAATGCTGAGAAAAATTCTCATCAGCATAACTTGTTGACAGGAGGAGATTCAAATTAATGAGAAAAAAAAGCTATTGAAATGACTGTAAATGCCTGGACGCAAGTTAAAGAAAGCACTATAGTGACAAATACAGAATCTCATTACTACAAAATTTTCATTTCAACAAAATATTTTTTAGGTCCCTGGCAGTTCGTTCAGTAAAAATACATCATAACCAATTAGTATTTTTTCTGATGGACTGAACAATGAAAATCAGTGGCATAGAGCATACCTGATAACAACAGTGATGCCTCTCTCTCACCAGTATGTCAGTAAAATTAGAATAGAGTGGTGATTTGCCACTGCTTATTTAGGAAAAGATCAGTTATGAAAAGTGCAACGGCAGCTTCCATCTGCAGCTAAAGTCATTCACGTACTGTGAATAGTACTGAGTAGCATAGCATTTGTCAGCATGCACAGGAAGTCTACTTGTGACGGCGGCTTTTTGTTTCTGCAGTTATATTTTTGAATAAAAGCGCAATTGTTGTGTTAGATTTGTACCTTTTGTGAAAGTATTTGTGTGATACTTCAGGCTTCATACATTATATAGTTTATGCCTACATTTTGTCATCTACTAGTAGAATATAAAAAAACGTTTCTGTTTTAACAATGTGTTTACACAGATTACTGTAGAAACGGAACAGACATGAAATGCATGTGTTCCAAACAACAATCTATTATTTTCACTCTAAAACTCCACTTCACTCCCAGAAAATCAATCAAGGCATGAGCTGGGAGAAGTTTGTGCACGTTCTAAATTGGTGGGGGGATGGAATAGCCGGCTGCTTGCAGCCTGAATTTTATCAGCACATTTAGATGACAAAAGACGCTGGTGGAGAGCTGTGAATGATTTTAAGAAGCGATTTAAAGTTGGACGGATTTACGAGTTTTTTCGTAGGCTCTGGTATTTAGATACATCTCTGGATGCGCTGGGACACATCATCAGTGATGTTTCCTGAGATCATCGGGTGTTTCGGGTCTCACAACATCAGACACCCTCTCTCAGGTGACCCAGCCGGGTTGATCACGCCCCAACTTGTGTCCCAGCAGCACTGGCCCACTTTGCGGACCTCTTGATCCAAATCCACCTCGAGGCTCTTTCTGCGGCTTCTGTGATAACCTTAATGGCTCTCCTCTTTGCAGCTCCTGTGATTCCAAGCCTGGCAAAGATCTTACACAGGGATCGAGCGGCAAATCCTCTGCACCCTACTTCTATGGGCTCACAGCAAGCCTTCCAGCCCTTCCTTCGGCAGTCCTCAATGAGCTCCTGATACTTGAGTCGCTTACGCTCATTTGCCTCTTCCATGCTGTCCTCCCATGGGACTGTCAGTTCCAGCAAAAGGACTTGCTTGGACGATGCAGATGTTAAAACTATATCGGGTCTCAATGAGGTTGATGTTACAAATTCCGGGAACTTGAGCTGCCTGCCCAGGTCAACCCGCAGCTCCCAGTCTGCTGAAGATGAAAGGAGGCTGAATGATTTTTGCTTTGCTTGCGCCTGTTCACCAGCCCTTATGAAGGCAATTCTTCTCTGGCTGCCAACATATTTGTTGTTGGCCACTGCATGTGAAATGGTCTCTGCTATACACTTTAGGACCTGATCATGTCGCCAACGGTATCGGCCCTCTCCAAGGGCAGATGGGCAGCTACTCAGAATATGCTCCAGGGATCCTCGTCCAGGACAGAGTGGACACGTTGGAACTTCACTCTTACCCCAAGCATGCAGGTTCGTTGGGCTGGGGAGCACGTCGTACACAGCTTGGACCAGGAACTTAATACGCTGTGGCTCTGCCTTCCAGATGTCGTTCCAGGTGATCTTCCTCTCCAGCGCTCCTTCCCACCTCGTCCATGCCCCTTGCTGCCTCATGCTCACCGCCCTGCTGGTCCTCACCTCCTCAACACCTGCTCGGTCTTCCTCTAGGACCAATCCTCGTCTCGCCTTGCCCTGAGCCTTGTTGTACTGTGGCTTTGGGATTGCTCCCAGTCCTGCTTGCCCCGTTGCCACTGTGCCCACAAGTGCCTTGTGTCTAAGCCGAGACTCTGCCACCTCCAGTCCCTCTTGTGCTCTCCACTTCCTTCCTGTTCGCACTTCAATACCTGCTGCTGTTACTCTAGAATCTCCAGAGCCTTGGTAGACTAGGGCCTCTCTTATACGAGAAACCCTGAACTCCTCCTCCAGGCTGCTGATAGGAAGCTGAAGCTTATTACTCGTGCCATATAGTGCTACACTCGTTAGACTGCGAGGCAGGCCAAGCCATCTTCGAAGATGACAGCTGATCTTCCTCTCCAGGGCCTCTACTGTAGACATCGACACTTCGTACACCAACAGCGGCCAAAGAATCCATGGCAAGATGCCATGCTGGTATATCCATGCCTTAAATCTGCCAGGTAAACCAGACTTATCTACTGCCAACAACCAAGCCTCCAGCTTCTTGATCGTTGTCTGGACTGACGCAGTATCTCTGAGGCTACAGTCAAAAACCTTACCTAGGCTAGTGACTGGTAATTCTAGTGTTAAAAAAAATGCTAAATTTACACTGGCTGTTACAGACTCAAATCAAATGTATGTTTTTATTGTATAATAGTAACAGTAAAAGGAGCTCACTACTTAAAATGATAATTCTGAGAAGGGGCTGGAATCTAATCCACGACCTGTTGATTATGAATCAGCAGTCCTTACCGCTGGACCACCCAAGCGGTCGTGTCAGCATCGTACCCTAACCTGATTTCTTTTTCTTTGGTTATATTATTGAATAAAAGTACACTTGTTTTGTTATACATGTACCTTTTGTGAAAGTGTTTGATACTTGGACTTCAGTCTTCACACATTATACGCTTCATGTCAAAATTTTGTCGTTAGTACTATAATATGAAAAACGTTTGTTTTAGGTATGTGTTCAAAATTTATTGCATTTCCTGTCATTGTACATTTACATAGATCATTGTAGACACGGAACACACATGAAATCCGTTTTGCAAATTACTATATATTATTTACCCTATACAACTCCAGGCACCTCACACGCAGATAAACAAAACTTGAGCTGGGAGAATTTTTTGCCGAGGTGTGCTGCGGCGGTGGGTGGATCGGATAGCAGGCTGGTTGCTGTTTGCGCTAATCGACACATTTGCTAAACAAAAGATCCTGATGAGTAGAAGTGGAAAGGAATTTAAGGTGGCCCGGCATTACAAGTTTTTTCGTTGGCTTCAAGGATTCTAGTGTTAAAGAAGGTGAGGGGAAAGTTTGCTTTATAACAAGAAGGACCAAATGGGGAAGTACATCACTCTTTCCATGGGTACTTTGTGTTCACCCTACAATCCTTCCACCCTTTTGCGTTTATTTTAGTGAATTTGTCTATTACAGCATCAAAAAGAGGTTATCACCATACTTTAAACTATGTTAATCAAGTTGGACTGATGAGTATTCTGTTTTCTTTTATGCAACTTGCAGAGTATGAATGCGAATTTTAATATATACTCCCATAATGTATTTTTTGAGATTTTTTAGAAGTAGTCACTGCGAGAACTATGTTGTTACTGTGATCAGCAGTGGTAATGTAACAAAGCACTAAGAAAAGTTTAGATATTTTGTTTCCACTTTCATCCATCTGTCCATCCATCCTTCCACATTTTGAACCTATCCAGAGCAGGGTCATGGGGCACCTGGAGCCTAACTCAGCAGTTAAGAACCTATATGAAAAGTGTTACATCATTAAGGAAAATAACTGAAGGATTTGCAGGAGAATAAAGCTGTCTGCAAAGATTGTTACACTAAACATGAGATAGATTACCGGAGTACAAGGGGTTACACTAACCTTGAAATCAAAGAACCAGAATAAACCAGAATAATCCAAAACCATAGTCTGAGTCTGTTGTTTTGCTTAAGCACACATTTTTGATGAGTCAGAACTGTTTAATTATTGCAGCCATCTTTAATAATGTGATAATTTGTCACATAATGCGTATATCTCTTGTCTAACAATGCTCAGTTCTCTAACAGCACACTTATGAAAAAACAAATCTTTGAAATGGCGACAAGGTAAAGTCAGTAGTGTTTTCAACATTATGGATTCAGAACCTGCATTAAGTCCTTGTCTGTATGGAGTATGCATTTTCTCTTCAGACCTCCCAACCAGTTTTTCTCTGGATTCACTGTTTTTCCTGTCACATCCCCTAAATATATGTTGTGCTTGGTCGAAAGATGATATTAAGTTCACCCAATGCGTGTTTTGGTGTGTGTGTTAGTGCACATTGTGATGTACTAGTGCACTGTCTAGAGATGTTTCATGTCTTACATCCAATGCTGCTGGGATAGTCCCAGCCCCAATGATCATAAAATGTGGATTTAGTTTGTTTGCTAATATTATGCTATAAAACCTTTAGCACTGAAAGAATATTTCTTACAATCTTGTGACAGCCAATTCTGATACTGCACAAAAGCTAACCTTTACACAAAGCAAAATCAGTTAGAATTGGCACATAAAGAACTACTCAGTGCAAGATGTGAGCCTACCATTTATTATCTTACTGCCTAGACAGAACTTCTAATAAAACCTTGCGCCAGTACTTAATGTTGCTTTTTCACCTCTAAGATTGCAGAATCTAATGCATTGCGACACAGTAATTGAGAAACACTGATATAGTGGAATAATCTTTGTCAAACAGGAAGCAAATACATTAAATATGCAGTATACATAGGTTATAATATTTGCTTTAATTAGCCATTTTGTACTATATATACACAGGTATGTTGAAGCATGATACAACTATGAAAACTGGTTATTATTAAATCACAAACTATATTGCAATATAAAAAATTCTACATGCAAACTTTGTCATATGTCTATCTATGCAGCAGTTTTACCATCTTGACAAATTTTAAAGTCACACACAAAAATTAGCTTAATGTTCACAGTCCAGAAAGGAAAGGCTGTTAATCAAAAATGTTTTAAATAAATAATAAAATGTGCCATAAAACAAAGCATTTAATAATGTTATGTGTATTCATATTGGACTGACAGTACAGATTCACAAGACTGCAAAATTTGAATAATTTCTCACTGTTATTTTCTTCATCCTTGTTGTACAGTAACTCTGTGCTGTGTGCAGCTGTCATTGTGTTTCACATGATGTATCTAACATGACAATTAGATGAAATTATCTTTAATAAATTCTCTGTTCTAATTACCCTGTAGAGACACTAGTAATTAGAAACATAATTCTTCAGATATCACTCACAGTATATTACTAAACTGCAGCCACATTTAAACATCATTCATTTTGAAATTTATCATGGAAGCTGTAGCAGAATTCTGACTCTTTAATTACTATATGTCTTACTCTATTTTCATGGTCCATCTGTCCATTTTTTGAACTCTCCAAAACAGGGTCACAGGTTGTCTATCCTAGCAGCATTAGATGTAGGGCATGCAACAGCCCTTCACAGTCCCTTTTGTATTCATACATACACAAACACCTGCTCATTTGTACCACTCCAAAATGAAGATGATAATTACATTATCACGTATATGTTTGGACTTAGAGATAACCTGCATAGATCTGGTAAGAATATACAAGTCCTATGTAGTCCATGACAAGATTGGTAATCAAACACAGGTCGTTATAATTGTTAGACAGCTCTGCTAATAGCAGTGCCAAATAGGTTTTCATAATGTTTACAAATCAGCCTGTTTTCTGTGATACTCTTCTTATTATTACATAGCTCAGAAAACAGAGATGTGTATGGTAAAGGATTATACGTAATTTATCAAACTGAGCTGCAAGGAGATAATTTGGAACTTGTTAGTCTCCTTGTAAATACAGAATGCTGTGCAAAATTAAATAACAATACAAATATTCTTGTCTTAGACAGTAAGATGATGTCCTGTGGATTAGAATATACAAAAAGGAGTATAGTTTTCAAGACTGAAGCATTACAATAAGATATATGAATTGCTTTAAAGAAATAAATTGACATAGTAATGAACCACTTTTCAGTTAAAAAATGTGAGATCTTTGTAGGCATTTAGCCCAGTGCTTGCTTAAGCAAATATAACAAAAAGATGCTAACAGTCAATGACCTAATATGTGGTTTGAAGAAACTGAAACTGATATAGGTAGAGAAGGAATAAAACTGGGCAAGGGACAACCATACTAAAAAGATAAGACTGTGGTAAATGTGGTAGTTTAATCTGCAAATCTTAGCCAATAGCAAAAGTGAACATACAGAAAAGTCATAAAGTGGTCATCCTGCATCATCAAGGCCTCTCCCAAGCAGAAATGTTGTGGTAAACATGTGTTTCCAGATGTACTGACCAAGCTCTTCTGCAGAAACACAAACTAAAGGGCAAGGATGAAGACCAGAAACAATCAGATGATGTTGTAATAAGTGGAGACCAGAGACGCGGAAAGGTTTGGGGCAGCCACCCGTTTATTACGGTTTCCCGGCTGCAAAAGTCGTTGAGGCATTGCAATAGTAGTTTACAACACAGAGTCCAAAACAGAACTGCCTGCCTAAGCCAAGGCAGTGAGCTTTATAGCACAGAGGGCGGAAATGATGTAGATCCTCTGGGCGGAACTGAAGTGACATCATCCTTGGGGCCGGAACCGGAAGTGACCTCATTCTTGGGGCCGGAACCGGAAGTGATGTGTCCTTCCTGGAAATGGCGGTTCCTGGTGGGATTTCCCGGGTAAGACCTGCAGAGAACTCAGAAAGAGCGTCAGTGCACCCCGCCCCCCCCTGGGCAGATGTATAAACAATATTTCCTAAGCCCTTCAGCTGCTTCCCATGCACACGTGTGTGACAATGTCTATCACCACTATCGGTGCAGAACTGGCAAAAACCACTAAGATTCTAAGGTACCTATCTGCCTTTTGGAGAATTCTTCAGAAATGGTGTTTATGGAAGAGTTGTAACCAAAACTCCATTCATCCAGGGTGGACAAAATGCCAAACAACTCATCTACAGTGGTGTGAAAAACTATTTGCCCCCTTCCTGATTTCTTATTCTTTCGCATGTTTGTCACACAAAGTGTTTCTGATCATCAAACACATTTAACCATTAGTCAAATATAACACAAGTAAACACAAAATGCAGTTTTTAAATGATGGTTTTATTATTTAGGGAGAAAAAATCCAAACCTACATGGCCCTGTGTGAAAAAGTAATTGACCCCTTGTTAAAAAATAACCTAACTGTGGTGTATCACACCTGAGTTCAATTTCCGTAGCCACCCCCAGGCCTGATTACTGCCACACCTGTTTCAATCAAGAAATCACTTAAATAGGAGCTGCCTGACACAGAGAAGTAGACCAAAAGCACCTCAAAAGCTAGACATCATGCCAAGATCCAAAGAAATTCAGGAACAAATGAGAACAGAAGTAATTGAGATCTATCAGTCTCGTAAAGGCTATAAAGCCATTTCTAAAGCTTTGGGACTCCAGCGAACCACAGTGAGAGCCATTATCCACAAATGGCAAAACATGGAACAGTGGTGAACCTTCCCAGGAGTGGCGGCCGACCAAAATTACCCCAAGAGCGCAGTGACAACTCATCCGAGAGGTCACAAAAGACCCCAGGACAACGTCTAAAGAACTGCAGGCCTCACTTGCCTCAATTAAGGTCAGTGTTCACGACTCCACCATAAGAAAGAGACTGGGCAAAAACGGCCTGCATGGCAGATTTCCAAGACGCAAACCACTGTTAAGCAAAAGAACATTAGGGCTCGTCTCAATTTTGCTAAGAAACATCTCAATGATTGCCAAGACTTTTGGGAAAATACCTTGTGGACTGATGAGACAAAAGTTGAACTTTTTGGAAGGCAAATGTCCCGTTACATCTGACGTAAAAGGAACACAGCATTTCAGAAAAAGAACATCATACCAACAGTAAAATATGGTGGTGGTAGTGTGATGGTCTGGGGTTGTTTTGCTGCTTCAGGACCTGGAAGGCTTACTGTGATAGATGGGACCATGAATTCTACTGTCTACCAAAAAATCCTGAAGGAGAATGTCCGGCCATCTGTTCGTCAACTCAAGCTGAAGCGATCTTGGGTGCTGCAACAGGACAATGACCCAAAACACACCAGCAAATCCACCTCTGAATGGCTGAAGAAAAACAAAATGAAGACTTTGGAGTGGCCTAGTCAAAGTCCTGACCTGAATCCAATTGAGATGCTATGGCATGACCTTAAAAAGCGGTTCACGCTAGAAAACCCTCAAATAAAGCTGGATTACAACAATTCTGCAAAGATGAGTGGGCCAAAATTCCTCCAGAGCGCTGTAAAAGACTCATTGCAAGTTATCGCAAACGCTTGATTGCAGTTATTGCTGCTAAGGGTGGCCCAACCAGTTATTAGGTTCAGGGGGCAATTACTTTTTCACACAGGGCCATGTAGGTTTGGATTTTTTCTCCCTAAATAATAAAAACCATCATTTAAAAACTGCATTTTGTGTTTACTTGTGTTATATTTGACTAATGGTTAAATGTGTTTGATGATCAGAAACATTTTGTGTGACAAACATGCAAAAGAATAAGAAATCAGGAAGGGGGCAAATAGTTTTTCACACCACTGTATGTTTGAAAACACAAGGTGCTACCATCATGTAGCCCCAGGCACCAGGCACTCATCCATGTTGGAGGATATTTCTGTATCTCTTTACTTAGGATTAGGTAATGTGTCCTAAAATCCATACCATTATCAGACTGAAAATTCTGACAGTTTCAGCAGATTGTGGTATAATGTGATTGTATACACTTTTCAAAATAAAATCTTTTTTTAAACAAACAACAAAATGTATTACTGATTAACGTAATTAAAACAGAATGACCATTTTTCAAACAAAATGCTTGTTAACCCTCTGTTCCTAAAAGAGATTTAACAGCAGGCGTTCACCTCACTTGGACCAATAAAAGTATAGCTTTGTTCTCTCCTTTCCTGTCTCTCTTTCTATCACTTGTTTGCTCATTTACAGCACTCCTGCCAGTCAAACACAACACAAGACACAGCTCCTGTTTGCTTTAACACACCAATCAGACTGAACCACCCAAAAATCTGGGTGAGTCTTTTAAAAGGGTATGCTTAATTATTACACACAGTTCACATACAAGTCTGTACACAAAGACGTTACCTTTAAGACAGTATCACAATGAAATAATATCACATTTTATGTTTCCTTTTGCATGCACATTTTGTGTTTTATATTTAAATGTGTTTGGACGTTTTGTACTCATTTTTAGTATACCAATAAAACTTTTTTGTCAAACAGGAAGCAAATACATTACAATATGCAGTATACATAGGTTATAATATTTGCTTTAATTAGCCATTTTTACTATGTACACACAGGTATGTTGAAGCATGATACAACTATGAAAACTAGTTATTATTAAATCACAAACTATATTGCAATATAAAAAATTCTACATGCAAACTTTATCAAAATGGAAGTGGATACTGGAAGAAGAATTGTGTCCAGTTTACCAGATATACACATACTGTATATCACCCACTGCTCCCTTTTCTTTGCTTGTGCCTTCTAAAGAACACCAGTTTAAAAAGAACATGACCTGCTTTTGACTTTAAATTTCGTCTAGTGATTTGGGTTAGATGTTTATTAGAACTGATTTTCTGGTTTCAACTCATTCTGAGACTGCACCTTTGTTTTCTGCTCTCCCTCTGCTCACCATTCTAGTTGGATTATTTTTATCCTTTTAAGAACAAAAAAGCTGTCAGCCAATCAAAAAGAATACTCAGTGTCCTTGCAGTTGTGAGATTGTGTGTGTTTCATCTTTAAAATAATTTAATACTGTTATTCTTCTTAGTTTTTTTGTTCAAAACATCCTTAAAAAATTGTGAAATTTGAAGGCAGCACAATAATGCTAACTCACAGCTCCTGGTTTGCTGTCTGTGTGCAGCTTGAAAACTCCCCATGTCAATATTAGTTTTTTAAAGATATTCTAGTTTTCTCTTAGATCGAAAAGGTTGGCATATTAGATTAACTGGTGGCTCTTAACTGACCCGTTATAAGTGAGAGTGTGCCTTGCAATGGAGTGTTGTCCCATCTAAGGTTAGTTTTTAGTTTGTCCACAGTGGTGTTGTGGTAGGCTCTGGCTCCAATTAGCTTAGTTAGGCATACTGACCACTTGAATATCACTGTCACGTTAGAAGAACAGATGACATACTTGAAGTTCCTAAAAGTGTCATAATCGACTGCAGAGTCATAAGCTATGTCCTTATTCTCCTTGTACAGTTCTTATTGTGGTCAAGGAGGTGTATACTTTTGTGTAGTATGACATTTGAGCAGGATGGGTAGTTAAAGCTAACGTAAACTATGATGTTACATACTTGTGCATTCGGGTACTTAATTAACTGATTTAAAAATCGGAGGTTTCTACATTTTTTTTAGTTACTTCATCATAGAGTCATTTATTACCTCTTGTTTGTTAAATATTTCTGTAACAATGAGTCATATTAAATTAACAGCACCATGTAATTGAAAGCATTGGTATATTATGTATATTCTTTTTAGCAGCACTTTACAATGTCATGTAATTAAAAACACAATTAAAATGAAATAGCTTTCTTAGATGGTAGATATCAATTCAATAGTCCTATAAATGGCATCGATTGATGGCCTACTATTAGTTACAGCAGGGGTCAGATTTACAAAACTTGCATACACATATCCCAAACCTCTTTTTGCATGGATTCACATTCAAATTCCCACAGAGTTTTATTAATAAGATTCCAGAGCTGGAACTTTGTCAATTAATTACATTATCAGGCAATTAGTGAGTTTATAATGTATAGGTAATACAGCAGTAATGTTGTTAATGGAAACAATGAGTATGTATTTGTCTGTGCTTACAGAGTGACATAATTTCTTTCCCCTTTCTTTATTCATTTCTAGATAAATGGCTTTTGGCCTTTTTTTTTTTGCGTTTATGGTTGTTACCTCAAGCAGCAGTAGAATTGAGCTAGTATACACGTGTGCCTCCCTCAGCTTTTGAATAACTTGTACTGTATTAGGAATCTGTCCTGCCTTCAGAAGAGGCTGTCAGACAAATGAGTTAGGAAGATATACAAGATATTTGAATTGAAGTAATCTCACTTATGATAAATTTGAAACAGAGAACTAGTCTGTGATTGATGTCACACGGATTGTTTTAAGATAGACAAGTTTGCAAATTCTCCACTGCTTTTCATAGGGAGATTATGAAATTTCAAACATTTACACGGTGTGATCTATTTGAGATATGTCAATGAAAATTTGAATGACTAATTTCCTTGAAGAATACATGTGCCAAATTTCAGCAAAATTGGTCCACTGGGAGCTGACTTGTTTCATCCAGCCAGACAGATGGACAGGCAGACATGGCAACTGTTGTAAGTAATTTTTGTATTATATGTGAACATACAATAAGTAAGAATATCATAATCATTACTTTGAAATGAGCCTGGGTAAAAATATAGATTTTCCTAATAATCGTTACTTTTCATTTAAACGATTCAATATTGATTGTTAAAGTCTCAAGATCGATCTAGTAAATCTATATACTGCTCAATTACTATATGTAGTTTTTGGCTTATCTTCTTTTTTTGGCATCCAATCCAGTAGATCCCTCTAATGCACCTGTTAAGGATTTCTATACGTCAATACACACTTTATTACTTTGCATAAAATGTTGTGTCCTCTTTAAAAGAAAAGCAGCACCTCAGACACTTAAATCAGATATGTGGACTTACTATGGATTGGAATGGTGCGTTGGTAAAGAACAACTGGATAAAAGCAAAGCCATATATATGTTGTGCAACTCAGAAGTTAATTATTCATTTATCCCGATGTTACCCAGAAACATTGTCTCAGTTGACATCCAAGTGAGTAGAGCCTAAACAATCTACGCTGGAGACAAGCTTCTATTTAAATCACCTAGTACCCAAAAAATAATAGAATCTACAGCAGTTTTTATCTGTAAAGATAAGAGACCCAACAAGCAAGCGAGCAGTTGTTGGAATTTTCAGAGCAGCCTGCGATACAAAAGTGAAAGTGTGCACAAAGCAGCCAACTTGAAGTAGCTCCATAATAGCAGTGTAATCAGTCACAATGGCCAGTTCTTTTTCTTTTATTTTCCATTCGTTCAGTGCTGCTATCAACAAGCATCAGCTCTAGATCTTCATTTTAAAATGCTTCCTTTTTGTCTGATATCTGTCAGTACAGATTTTCTAGACTGATAAAAGTGACTGCTACAAGTGAGCAACTAAAGATATGTGTAACTTGTACAATTATAGAAAGACACAAGTCTTCCTATTGTATCCTTAATTTCAACTAATTCAACATTATTTTAAATGTCCAATAGGCAGAATACAGTTGGCTAACAGTTTAGTTGATGGGTGTTTACTGTACATGGAAATTCATAACATACGAATAGGTTATTGAATAACATGTATTATTTAAAGAGCATTATTTTATTAATTTATAATAATATTATTCGCTAGATGATACAGATGTTTTATAAAGTAGATGCTATTGCATTGTATTAAAACAAGTAGCCCCCCATAATATATGTGGACTCTAATGTATTGATACATATGTTAGTTAATTTACGTTTAATTTTGAATGAGTTCAGGGATGTTTTATTTTTTTTTGAAGAGCATTATATTTTGTTCCACATCTTGTGAGTACTGATGATAACTGTTCATTACTAATCAAGTATTTCTTCTATTATGTCATTCTATGCTTACACCTATGTTAGGGAGTCACTATGTAGAAACCCATCGAATAAAGTGTTACTGAAATGTGTCACATTATATTAATGTTCTCTGTACATGGTTAAAATTGAATCCGGACATTATGAATAAGAATCGAATCAAATCGGGACATTATTTTTTTATATTGTACCCAGAGCTGCAAAGCCATTCTTGAAGGTCAGTGCAAAGCAGTTACAATTATAGTACAAGCTCAAATAATGAATAGTATGCACAGTACATAATATCACCAGTCATCTGTTATGTCAGAAAGACTTTAAAGGATTATATACTGTACACGGAAAAATTAAAAGTCACCTTTATAAGAAAATAAATTTGCATCAGGAAAATCCAGTAGAGAAACCCTTCTTTTAATTTAACATCCACAAGAGAATGTCATGGAATTTAATTTTGATGCACACACAACCAAAATTGTAATAAATGTACAGAATTATTATAGTTTTGCTTAAACTTACAGCATATTCAAAATTACGTTCTTGATTGTTAGATAGGTAAAAAGCTGTGTTTTAATCAGTTCACTTGCATGTGCGGGAATCAGTCATGACATGCTTTTCAAGGTTAGTTCCTGCCTCACAGCTAGTGTTGCTGGAAAAGCACCCAACCCCACCAACGCTGAACTGGATCGAATGGGTGTGAATATTGTATTATGTGTTATTATTAACAATTAAGTTATTGTAGGTGAGGTTGGCCCATAATGCTATTGTGTTTGTTTTACTCTTCATGGAAAACTTTTATTTCCACTTTATTCCTGCAGTGATTTTACAGTGCACCTAAATAAATAAACCTTCAATTACCTGACCTACTTTATAAAAATGTAAGGTATTGCTATGTAGTCTTGCAGCTAACAATTTTAATGTTGCCCTTGCTCTTTACATTAAATTATAGACCTGCAGTCTTTTGGTTCAACAGGGAACTAGTCAGTAGTAGTTGATTATATTGCAGCACGGGCTCCATATTGGCTCCCCGGTGAGATCAAAGTGCTTGATACCTTTGTCAGCATATTGGAATTAGTCTGGCCAATAGCATTTTTCTCTGGATACACTTCCATATCCATTTGTAGCTCACAATTACATACAGCTACACAGCTTATTCCCATACATATTTAATATAGCATTTCAAAATAGAAGTTTTATTTTTTCATATTAATTTATTCTTGAATATTTGGAGAGATTTGTTGTATCAGTTAAGGGAAAGGTGTGATTGAGGACAATTACCTATGCTTGAGTAATATTTGTAATATGTATATAAATATAATTGGACCTTGGAGTTCGTTATATTGATATTTGCTCTAACTTTCCTATAGGAATTTTTCTTTTTTGGAAATTATAGTGCTGTTTCTTGGTATTGGGCAAAAAATGGAAACATCTTAAATAATATTGTACTAAATACTTTACTAAAATAATAGTAATATTACAAGTTGATATATAAACTCTGGGAAGATCTGATAGTGTTTAACCCCATTTTCTTGAGCTGTTTTGTTTTAGCTTTAGATCTGGCCTTTTTTTATGCATACTCTACAGTGTGCATTGCCAAGCCACAAATGATATCATTATGTGGACAAATGTGTTAGTACCCCGCTCCGAAAAAAGAAGAACCCACAATTGTCTCTGTAATAACTTGAAACTGACAAAAGTGGTTGGCACCCATCCCTGTTTATTCTGTCTTTAATACAAATCAGACTTTGCTTTAGAGTTTTGATTCAACAGAATATTTTAAATAATAACACAAATGTAAATGGCATGGACACAAATGATGGGACCCTTAACCTAATACTTTGTTGTACAACCTTTAGAAACAATCATTAAAAACAAACAACTCCTATAGCTCTCCGTGAGACTTCTGCAACTGTCAATTGATAGTTTGGCCTACTCATCCTCAGAAAACTACTCTAGCTGTGTCAGGTTTGAAGGGGGCTTTCTCCAGACTGCACGTTTCAGTTCTTTCCTTAGATATTCAAGAGGATGTATGTAAGAGATCATAGAATGCCACCTTAGAATAGTCCGCTGTTGTGTTCTTAGGCATTCTTGGGTGCTTTGGCAAGGCGTTTTGGGGTCCTTATCCTGTTGGTAGATCCATGGCCTATGGTTAAGATAGAGCTTCCTGACATTAGACAATACATTTTCCTCCAGAATATCTTAATATTCTTGAGATTGCATTATTCCCTGCATAGACTCAGGACACTCTGTGCCAGACGCAGCAAAGCAGCCCCAAAATAGAACTGAACCTCCGCCATATTTCACAGTAGGTACAGTGGTGTGAAAAACTATTTGCCCCCTTCCTGATTTCTTATTCTTTTGCATGTTTGTCACACAAAATGTTTCTGATCATCAAACACTTTTAACCATTAGTCAAATATAACACAAGTAAACACAAAATGCAGTTTTTAAATGATGGTTTTTATTATTTAGGGAGAAAAAAAAATCCAAACCTACATGGCCCTGTGTGAAAAGTAATTGCCCCTGAACCTAATAACTGGTTGGGCCACCCTTAGCAGCAATAACTGCAATCAAGCGTTTGCGATAACTTGCAATGAGTCTTTTACAGTGGTCTGGAGGAATTTTGGCCCACTCATCTTTGCTGAATTGTTGGAATTCAGCTTTATTTGAGGATTTTCTAGCATGAACCACCTTTTTAAGGTCATTCTAATAGCATCTCAATTGGATTCAGGTCAGGACTTTGACTAGGCCACTCCAACGTCTTCATTTTGTTTTTCTTCAGCCATTCAGAGGTGGATTTGCTGGTGTGTTTTGGGTCATTGTCCTGTTGCAGCACCCAAGATCGCTTCAGCTTGAGTTGATGAACAGATGGCCGGACATTCTCCTTCAGGATTTTTTGGTAGACAGTAGAATTCATGGTTCCATCTATCACAGCAAGCCTTCCAGGTCCTGAAGCAGCGAAACAACTCCAAACCATCACACTACCACCACCATATTTTACTGTTGGTATGATGTTGTTTTTCTGAAATGCTGTGTTCCTTTTACGCCAGATGTAACGGGACATTTGCCTTGCAAAAAGTTCAACTTTTGTCTCATCAGTCCACAAGGTATTTTCCCAAAAGTCTTGGCAATCATTGAGATGTTTCTTAGCAAAATTGAGATGAGCCCTAATGTTCTTTTTGCTTAACAGTGGTTTGTATCTTGGAAATCTGCCATGCAGGCCGTTTTGCCCAGTCTCTTTCTTATGGTGGAGTCGTGAACACTGACCTTAATTGAGGCAAGTGAGGCCTGCAGTTCTTTAGATGTTGTCCTGGGGTCTTTTGTGACCTCTCAGATGAGTCGTCTCTGCACTCTTGGGGTAATTTTGGTCGGCCGGCCACTCCTGGGAAGGTTCACCACTGTTCCATGTTTTTGCCATTTGTGGATAATGGCTCTTACTGTGGTTCGCTGGAGTCCCAAAGCTTTAGAAATGGCTTTATAACCTTTACCAGACTGATAGATCTCAATTACTTCTGTTCTCATTTGTTCCTGAATTTCTTTGGATCTTGGCATGATGTCTAGCTTTTGAGGTGCTTTTGGTCTACTTCTCTGTGTCAGGCAGCTCCTATTTAAGTGATTTCTTGATTGAAACAGGTGTGGCAGTAATCAGGCCTGGGGTGGCTACGGAAATTGAACTCAGGTGTGATACACCACAGTTAGGTTATTTTTTAACAAGGGGCAATTACTTTTTCACACAGGGCCATGTAGGTTTGGATTTTTTCTCCCTAAATAATAAAGACCATCATTTAAAAACTGCATTTTGTGTTTACTTGTGTTATATTTGACTAATGGTTAAATGTGTTTGATGATCAGAAACATTTTGTGTGACAAACATGCAAAAAAATAAGAAATCAGGAAGGGGGCAAATAGTTTTTCACACCACTGTATGTTGTTCTATTCTATAAGAAGCTTGCCAAAAAGGTTTTGTCTCATATATCCAGTGGACATTTTCCAAGAAGAATTGTGGCTTGTCAATATGCATTTTACCAAATTCCTATTGGGCTTTTTATGTTTTTCTTTCAACAGCAGAGTGTTACCGAATCTGCTTCCATTGAGCCTGCTATCATTTAAAAAGTGACGAATAGTGCGATTAAAGACTGATGGATCTTGACCATGGAGTTTAGCTTGTATCTCTTTGGAAGTTGTCTTTCGCTTTTAGACTTATCATTATCACTATCTTTCTGCCCATTCTGGGTTCGATTTTCCTCTTGTGGTCCTGTCCATTAAGGTACAGTCCCCTGGACCTTAAACATCTTCATAACATTTGCAACTGTTGTTATGGGAGGGATGGTCTTATAGCCTTTAACATGCTTGACTATAATTTTCTTTCTGATTTCCTCAGCCAACTCCCTCCTTTGCTTTCCATGTTTATGTCCATGTTCAGTGTGGGACACATAATAATACCAAACTGAATGAATGATTGCAAGATTGGAGACATGTGTGATACTAATTAAATAAAACAGATAGTTTGAAAAATCACTCTAATCTGATTATTTATGATCTTTTGTCAGGGTACCATCAAGTTTGTCCAGGCCATTTTAGAATATCTTTGTAGAATATTTTAATTTCTTTTCACACTTGCGTTGTTTTACTCAATGATATATTAAAGTCATACAGGTATACATGGACAATTGCTTTTCAATTAATTACTTTTCAGGAGGCTAACGGCACTTTTTCAATATCATATCCAGTAACCAGAGGTTCACAATATAAAAGATTCAGCAAACAAAAGGAGACCATTCAGACAATCAAGTGGATCTGGATAGGTAGCGAATAGGTTGCTTCTGTTTCTCATCTTGAAACTGTATGTTGTGAAGTTTTCTGCTCCAGCTCCATGACTTGCTAGTTGGTTGCATTTCCCACAACCATTTGTGTGAAGGAGTGCTTCCTGGATTCCATTTTAAAACAACTTCCCCATAGTTTCCACTGATGTTAATAGCATGATTGACTTTTAAATGAAAGTATTTTACTGGGCCAGCTTTGTTAATGCTTAAAGACCAAAATTATAGCTGGATATAGTCTTAAAGATTAAAGAGTTTTAATTCTCTCTGACTATCAATGTACTGTAAAAAGTTGGAAGAGGTAGATTTTATGTGAACGATCGGATATGCTGTCCATTTTACTAAATCTTAAACTGTTCTCATTGTGGTAAGGATGGACTGTCATCAGCATTTACTGTGATTTTTAAGTTCAATGTTTGTTTGCTTAGATCTTGAACCTGGCAAATCTGTTTATTTTAAATTGTGGTTTTTTGAACTGTATTTGTTCACTGACTCTTACTTCATCTTGTGGACAGATTAACTAACCTTTGCCACTCAAGAGAAAAATAAAGTAAACAATGTAACAAACTAGACCAAAAGCAAAATCATTATGTTTTATTATTTCTGTTTGGTCAGTTTACATCACAGTTTGAATTTGTTTAAAAAATTCATAACTTAAAAATGATGATTATGTACAGTATAGCCTGATATATTTTGTTAATTAATCTTTCAGTCACTGATAGTCATTGCATCTGTTCTACACTGCAGTGTGTAGTGCAGTGCTCCTTTAAAGGAAACCCCTGTGGCTACTGGTGATGTCACAAATGTGTAGGAGTACCAGACATGGCCGTTTTAGGTGAGAGGTCAAAAGTGAATGAACACTTTGTGTGCCAGCTTATTTGAAAGCTTTGCTCCTTCTATAGTTTGTCCCACATTAGAATTTCTCTCTGTTCATTTTCAGTATGTTATCATATGTCTATTCTTAAGATTGTTCTTCTTGTAAGGTCTGGGATATCTATAAATTACTTTGTCAGTTTACAAAATATTTTGGTATTTTATGAATGGCTACCACTTTGGTCAGTACTTAATAAGCATAAATTAGCAGAATAGCACAAGACGTGCATGAAGAAAAGCACAGGAAATATACAACAACATCAATAACTTTTTTTTCTATAGCATTTTCATGCTCAGAGCATAGCTCAAAGTGCTTCACAAGATATCAAAGAAATAATTACAAGAAAGAAAAACAAGTTAAATTTGGGAAGAATAATAATGAATAAGTAATACAAAATAAATCAATGTAGGCTTACATAGCAGATATATAGTTAGCAGAAAAGTAGAGTCTAATATGTAACATCGTATCCTAAATCTCTGAAGATGAATAGGATGATAAGGTCAGAGGGCTGTGAGGCCAAAACAAACCTCCAGTCAATCTGGAGAAAAAAGCAAAATCTGCAGGGGTTCCAAGACAAAAAGGCTGCCCTGCCTCCACTAGGCATTCCATGTAACATAAATGTCCTTAAGTTGTTCCTTATTATTTCCAGGCTTTGTTCCAGATGATTTCTTGCAGAAGGTCTCATGGATGGCTGGGCTACCCAACTTGATTTGAACATCACAGGTGGCTGCACAGTGCCTCAATCTGGGGGTGGTGGCATTTTCTGGAAAACGAAAGCAGAGAAAAGTAGAGATGGGTAATGACTGCAAATGCCTGGACAATATGATAATTATCTGCCAGTGCATTATATTAACAGTACAACTAAAATGTATCTATGAAAAAATGGGGTTTAAAAGGTGGGTTTTTAGGAGTTGTTTATCTCTGTTTGAGATAGAATCAAAAATTTTAAACTGCTGTTTAATCAGATATATATAATAAAAATATTGGTCCATGTGGCTTCAGTTCAGTCCTGCATGAGTAACTGCAATAATTGAAATTGGTCAATGATGACTGCATTAGTGAGTGAGACACTTCCCAGAAGGGCATCCATGTGGCATTTTTGAGCCTTTTGGGTACCCTGTATCATTTCTTTTGCAACTCACCTGCAGAGCTCCAGTCACATGTATGTTAAAATATGGACATTCACAGTAAATGTAAAATAATTGAATCTTACTGTTTCTTACATTTTTTCACGTGTTCATATAATCCATTTTTATTTTCTTTCGATGTTTTAGTATATGCATTATAAAAATGTACATAATTTAGATTATGTGTTCTTAAGGCTATCCCATGATGGCTATTATTTATTTTAAATCTTTGTATTTTAAAATAATTTAACCATGCAACACTTTTTCAATCACAGGTATGAATGCGCCTTTATTTAGGTGGCCTGATTGATAGGAACATTGTTTTTTCATTTTACCTTGTAGGTAGTACTTTAGTGATGGAACATGGATTAGTTTACAGAAGTTAAATGATTCTGCTGAAGTTAAGATTTTTTTTTTGTGATCATAATGGATTTAGTTTGACCAATAGAATATTCTGATGCATTTTTGTCACTGTGCCACTTCAAATCTGTTGGTATCTTGTACAGGACATTTATAAGGAAACTCCAGTAGGAGGAGGAATTGCCAGGGACTTCATGTTATGATCTTATTCAAATACTTGAGTCACTATGTTTTGTGATTCAATTCTGGAATAAATTTAAATATTTTTTTATTTTATATTTGCCTAAAGTTAAAGTTAAAATCATATCCTAAGAATTGGAGAACCAGTATATGATAAAAAACCTTCATAATCTTTCCTCCTAAGCATCAGCAATGTGTTAAAATTACATGTAGATATTTTGTGTTTATGTAAATAGGGCCCACAGGCAAAGTTTACAAATGCATATTGAGTGTATTATTCAGTAGAACCTCTTTATCATGATCACTATGTTTACTTCAAAACTTTGAGTTATTGAAGTCCTTTCTGCCAGCTATATGCACTGGTATTGCAAAACCTCTACATTTTTAATTTCTTATTTAGTAAACCGTTTAAAATGAACAGGTAATCTACTATAAATGTATATATTTTTTATATATATTTATGTTATTAATTTTATTGGAATCCATACAACGCAATCAAGTTTTTACAAAAAGAAAAATTGAGTTAAGAATAGATCGATCCCCACCCCTGAGAGATCGCAAGCTAAACGGCGTAAAATGTAAGGCTTGTAAACATACCTAAATTAATAAATTCTCTGTGCTTCATGAACTTATTTTAAAATATTACCGATTAGATCCTGCCATGTTTTGAAAAAGTCTGTAACGGATCCTCTAACTGAGTATTTGATTTTTTCCAATTTCAAATAGTATAACACACCAGTTTTCCACTGACTTAAAAGAGGAGAGTTTGGGTTCTTCCAGTGTATCAGAATAAGTCTGAGTGCCAAAAGTGTACGTTGCGCACTTCCTTCTTGTGAATTTGTTGAGCTAAAAACTTATTAGCTTTCTCTCCATGTTCATATAATGGTGTCTGGATTTGTAGATTAGTTGTTCAGTTTCTTTAGTTGTCAAGAGGTTTAATTCTGAATGTAGAGCCTGCCTCCTCCTATGTAGAGTCTCGCTTGGTAGTCTGGCATGTTCTTCATCTATTTTAGTAATTTCACTTTTTATCTCTGCTACTTTCTTGGCTTGGATTTATTTCTGTGGGAAAGATATGAGATAATCTGTCCTCTTAAGAAGGCCTTAAGAGTTTCCCAGAGTATTCCTGCAGAGATCTCAGTTGATGTATTTGTCTCTAGAAAGAATTTGATTTGTTTGGATATAAATTCAGTACAATTCTCGTCAGCTAATAGAAGCGGGTTGAGGTGCCATCTGCGGGGTGAGTGTATGGGGCTTAGTAATTTCAGCTCCAAGATCATAGGTGCATGGTCAGAAATAACAATAGCATCGTATTTGCAAGATTTAATCATAGGCAAGAAGTTATTGTCTATAAAGAAGTAATCAATCCTTGAGTAGCAATGATGTACTGGTGAGTAGAAAGAATATGTTCTTGAATTTGGGTTTAAAAACCTCCAGGGGTCTGATAAGTTGTGATCAGTTATAAACTTTGTAATTATCTTTGCAGTGTTAGATGCGTTCCCCTGTGGAGGAAGTCCTATCTAAAAGTGGATTTAGAACACAAAGTCCCCAGCCATTATAACTTTATGAGTGTTCAGATTGGGAATGGATGCAAATAAATTTTGTATAAATTCCTTATCATCAACATTAGGTGCATAAACATTTATCAAAATCATTTTACAGTTAGATAAGTCTCCCATGACCATTACATATCTCCCTTCAGGATCCAATACTACATCTGATGCTACAAATGGTACTGTTCTATGTATGAGAATTCCCACACCTCTAGTTTTCTTTGTAAAACTAGAATGGAACATTTGGCCAGTCCAGTCTTTTTGCAGCCGGAACTGATCCTTGCTTAGTAAGTGGGTTTCCTGTAAAAATACTATTTTAGCATTTAGACCTGTTAGGTGAGAAGTACTTTCTTTCTCTTTAATTCGTGATTCAGGCCTTTAACATTCCAGCTTACGAGTTAACTGTCCCATCATGGAGACACTGATTCTGAGTTTTTGATGTCATTTTATAGTCTTAACTGGAAGTGAGACAGCTTGGCCTTAATTTCCTATTTCCCTAGAGTTGTTGCCATGCAGCTTATTATTACGTTGGTAGTTATAATTATAAAGATTAATAGAATAGATTAGGTATAGATCAAGCCTGCTCTCTTTCTCTCCCCCCCTTAACCCCCACCCTCCCTTTTTGCCTCCCCAAGTGAGGCTAAAACCCACTTCACACAGTCCCAGTCCTCTGACATACCCAGAGACAGAGCACGTCCAAAGCAAAACAAGCCCCAATGCAGCGGCACTTTAGGGTTAAAAGATAGAGATATCTATTACCAATATAGTCTTTAAAAAGAAAAAAAAAATTTTGCACTTAAAATATATATATAGTCTTCAGCAATTTTAGTGCATTAAGATGATACACCCAGATAATAAACCGGGTGATGGTGTTAAAAATGTGTCCAGAATAAGCATAACAAGTCTTAATGCAGTAATAGCAATAACAATAAACCAAGGGTATGATATTGAACAGTCTCGTTTAGGGTAGAGATGAAATAATTAGAAAAAAGAAAAAAAGAAAGAAAAAGTAATTAAGCACAATAAAACATAAACAGATATCGCCCTAGTAATACTAAGTAATAATGAGAATATATGAGAATATATGCTGATAAAAACCCGTATTTTAAAACAAATAGATCAGACAGTAGATTATTAATCCTTGCTTTATCATTAACCGCCATGACTCACTATTATGTATCAGAATAGTCCCGGGATCAGCTTTCTTAATTCCTTTTCTGCTTCTTCCTTGCTAGCGAAGACATAGAATTGACCCTGCCATTCCACTTTCAGTTTTGCCGGATACAAGAGGCTGTATTTGATGCTGGCTTGCCGTAACCGCTGTTTGATGTTGTAGAAGGCTGCGTGTTTAGTAGCTGTTGCTGGAGAGAAGTCAGGGAAGATACGAATGTGGTTATTTTCAAATGTAATATCTTCTTTGTTTCTGAGGAGTGCCATCACCTCTAGCTTAAATGATAATCATTCAAAATGAACTATAAAAGGACCTTGGTCTGGGTCTAACGGTGTTTGATCTGCGTACGCGATAAGCCGCTGCTATCTCAGATTCTGCTTTAAAGTCGTCCCCGATTATTTTAGAAAAAAGTTCAGCTGTGAATTTCACAGGGTTTGAACTTTCTCGATTCTCAGGCAGACCTTCAATTCTGACATTATACCTCCTACTACCATCTTCCAAAGCAGCCAGTCTGTCTCCGAGTTTTTTGCATTCGGAGCTGGCATTTTCTGCTTTTTCTTCAGCACTGGTAGCTAAATTTTCAGCTAATTCATTCCTAGTCGTAAATGTCTCCTTGAGATCCTCCAATTGATCAGTAAGCGTTTCAATTTTACCCAGCATCAGTCGCATCTCCACTTGGATTTCTTGTCGCAGCCTTTCATTTGCCTGTTGGAGTATCAGCCGCTGCGTTTCGTTTGCTTGTTGCAACTCCTGCCGCTGCGTTTCATTTGCTTGTTGCCATTCCTGTTTCAATACCAGCATCTCCTGTTTCAATTCCTGTTTCAGTCTTTCATGTGCCTTTGTCCTTGCTTTCTCATTTGCCTTCTACATTTTCTTTATATCTTGTATGAGCTCAGCGAACATCACCTGCAGTGTAGACATTTCAATTGTGCTTTCTTGTACCGTAGGTGAAGCGTCAAGCTCTACTGTAGCCGGTGTCCCCGCTATTCCCGGCTCGCGTGGAGTAATTGAGATCGCGGACTGTAAGGCCTTTTCCAGTTTCAGGTGTTCTTCTCCGATCGGCGAGCTATCGAGATCTGCACTCACGATCGTACATCCGCTCCCCTTTTCACTCTCAGCTGGCGACGATGTAGCGGACCTTGGTCCCGAAGAGTCTGTACTTTCGCCCAGCTTCTCCAGGTCTCTCTCTGAAAGGCCGTATCTTGAGCTAGGGCTTGCTGATCTTAGCTTGGATGCAGCTTTAGTTTTCGATTCTTTCGGACCCCCTTTCTTGCTGGCCATGTTTATATATGCTTACATATATACTGTAGCAGTCTCCTTGGGTTGAATAGATACAGGATGTCTCAGGATAATAAGCAAATAATATAAAAACAACACCGCTGCTAGCGGAGCTCCACTTCAGACATCCATCTCTCGCATCGGACAAGACCAACCATGTATATTGAATAACTTGCCAAGTCTGATTGCATTAGAAATGCTGGTATGGAAATGCATAAGAAACAAAGAATCCCACATCCTGTTTTGTGTAAATCTGTTTTAATACTGCTTATGCTGGTGGGGAGCATAGAAGAATTAAAGGGATAGGACTAGTGAGCTTTGTTGGGCTGAATGGCCTATTCCCGTCTAGATTGTTCTGATGTTCTTATCTTCTAATTACATACTCTTGAATATTTTGCTTTGCACAGCAGGAAAATTGAATTTGCCAGAAGAAACACACTTGTCATTTGTCACAAAAAGCTGTCACACAAAATGAGAGGTGATTCATAAACTTATTTTGTCTTACACACTTTGGCATAACAGTGTGAGCTCATATTGTGGAGGATGGAAACAGTGATATGAATGGAGTTGGAGACTGTAAGAAGAATAAGGTGTTTGATTTGAACTAAGACTACTTCTTATAAAAAAAACTGTGCTTTTTTGGCTCAATCTCATAAAATCCTCAGTATTAAACTAATTAATGCTTTCACACATAAGAGAAATTTTGAATAAGTATAAATGACCTAATACTTCCTTCTCATTTTTGACTGCTACAGTGAAGTTAGTCTTTAATGTTTTATTGTGTTTTTGCTCTTGTATTTCAGGTTCAATAAAAGTTAACTTACTTTTACTTCATGGATTTCTATTAATCTGTACCACAGAACTCTTATCTCATTTTACATTCAGTTGTTTGCTCTTTGAAATTAATGAACCTTATGTTTTTCTTGATGCTGTAATAGGTCGCTGGAAAGGAGTGTGTGGCGCTCCCGATATCTATGCAAAAGGACAAAGGTCCAAGTCTTTAGAGTCATGGTGCTTCCTGTCTTGCTATATGGTTGCGAGACATGGACGCTATCCAGTGACCTGAGACAAAGACTGGACTCCTTTGGTACTGTGTCTCTCCGGAAAATCCTTGGGTACCGTTGGTTTGACTTTGTGTCGAATGAGCGGTTGCTCAAGGAGTCCTGAATGAGGCACAGTACCTGCATTATGAGGGAGCGTCAGTTATGGCACTAGATAGATAGATAGATAGATAGATAGATAGATAGATAGATAGATAGATAGATAGATAGATAGATAGATAGATAGATACTTTATTAATCCCAAGGGGAAATTCACATAATCCGGCAGCAGTATATTGATACCAAGAAACAATATTAAATTAAATAGTTATAAAAATGAAAAAAAATAAAAAAAAGCAGACAATAACTTTGAGTAATGTTAGCATTTACTCCCCCGGGTGGAATTGAAGAGTCGCATAGGGTGGGGGAGAAACGATCTCCTCAGTCTGTCAGTGGAGCAGGACAGTGACAAAAGTCTGTCACTGAAGCTACTCCTCTGCCTGGAGACGACACTGTTCAGTGGATGCAGTTGATTATTCATGATTGACAGGAGTTTGCTTAGTGCCCGTCGCTCTGCCACAGATGTTAAACTGTCCAACTTTACTCCTACAATAGAGCCTGCCTTCTTAACAAGTTTGTCCAGGCGTGAGGCGTCTTTCATCTTTATGCTGCCACCCCAGCACACCACACAGAGAAGAGGGCACTCGCCCCAACCGTCTGGTAGAACATCTGCAGCATCTTACTGCAGATGTTGAAGGATGCCAACCTTCTCAGAAAGTATAGTCTGCTCTGACCTTTCTTACATAGAGCATCAGTATTGGCAGTCCAGTCCAATTTGTCATCCAGCTGCACTCCCAGATATTTATAGGTCTGCACCCTCTGCACACAGTCACCTCTGATGATCACAGGGTCCATGAGGGGCCTGGGCCTCCTAAAATCCACCACCAGCTCCTTGGTTTTGCTGGTGTTAAGATGTAAGTGGTTTGAGTCGCACCATTTAACAAAGTCTTTGATTAGCTTCCTGTACTCCTCTATGGCCATGTGGCTCATTTCCTTGAGGGTGATCTGACTCATAAGATCCTCATTGTTGGGGACCCAAGTGGCTGGACCAGGCCAAGGGGTCACCCACGTAACACCTGGCTGTGGCAGATAGAGGGTCATTTCCAGAGGGTGGGATTGGATCGCATGTCTGCCTGGGGGGGTTACAAATCGGGATCCCGAGTTGTTTTGCCGTGTAGTGGGTATGGCAACGCACTGTACCAGTGCATGCTCCCCAACTTGACTTGACTTGACTTGTTATACTGCCAATAGTATCACTCTGTGGCACAAGCCAGGACTTGTCAACTCATGAAGTGTCAGCTTCACTTAATGCTGGTTGTAAGATTTTGTAGTACATTCTCTAGTAGTCTTTGAACATTCCACTCTGCGGCAGCTCTGTTAGTTTCAGAAATTAAGGAATCATACATAACATTGTCTCTGATTTTCTGCATTATTGTGTACCTAAGACAGAAGCCCACTGAACACATAACTTGTATCTTGGTTTAAATCAGCAAATCTAAGACTGCTGTAAGAAAAACAATCTCCAAGACTGGGCATCTGTGCCACACTCATGTATTTAGTGTGCAAAGTGTGTTAACATATTCTAGAGTTGTTTAACATAAATATGGTGCTGAAAAGTTTACAGGTATAAATAACTCTTACAAACGGCTTAGGTCTGATATCTGAAGCCTAAAGGAAATGACCTGACGTGTGTGCAGGATGTCTGTGTGGTTCCAAAGAAACTCAAACTCTGAACCCCAAGATGTTACTCCAGGAACTAGTTGACCTTTACAGCCCATCATGACTTCCCTGACCTGAATGTGCTGGCCATCACTTTTAAGGCCATGTTGTGGAATGGATACACAAGAGATCTTAAAAGCTGAATGAAAGAAGATATTCTGTATTCTGGATAGCCAATATCACTGTAATCTACAGGAGAGGTGCAAGCCCAGCATTTTGTTAAGGTACATATTGTGATAGAAAAACAGACCAGACCTCGTGAAAAGGTTTGGCGCAGCCATCTGTATAATATCCCTGGCTGCAAAAGGCTGTTCAAAATAACACAAGACTGAGTCCAAAACAGAGCTGACTCATTGGTGGTAAGATGGTGGCTTTAAAGGCCCGTATAGGAAGTAACATCATCGAAGGCGCCAGAACTGGAAGTGATGTTGTCTTGTCCGGAAGTGATGTCATCGAAGGGCCCTGAACTGGAAGTGAGGTCTTCGGAGACGCCGGAACCTGGCAGAATTTCTTGAGAAAAGTCTGCAGGGAACTGAGAAAAACAGTCAGTGCAACCCCACTGGTTGGATGTGGTATTACCATTACTTTAGCCCTTTAGCTGCCTCCTACTCCCACATGTGTGACAGCATATATATCCAACCACACATTCAATTTCAAACCTGCTTTATATAATTTAATATAGTGGGTTAATATATAGTGTATTTATATACTAGCATAGAGAAATGAATGTTTGGTAAAATGGACACAATAGTACAATGGAAAGTCCATCTTTTTCAATCACATTGTGCATTTTGGAACGTTTGTTCTCCGGATATGATAGCTCTTATGTCCCTTTCTTTTGTTGCCTTTGTTCATCAGGCATTTTAGCTCTCTTGTGGGTGCCAGATGACATTACGCTATCCACTACTCTGTGTCAGTTGAAACCAACAGTCATTGCAAAAACAAAAGCAGAATCTTAACTTGTTGAAACTGATCGATATATTGTTATCCTTCCTCCTGTGAGGTTAGATCCCAATATTCCATTTTTGTGCTAGGTTTACTTGCAAAACTGTTGCAGTTTTCCATGAAAGCTTAAATTAACTTTCCGTTGCAAAGTAGGACTGTGCCATTCCCAGCAAGACAGTCCCCTGCAGGAAAATAAACTTCTGTCCTCATTTATCCAACCAACCTTTGGAATGGAACGTTGCCTTGTGAGTGAAAGGATTTGATTCATCTAGCCTTGAAAGCTGTGACAGCTCCTGTTCTGTATGGGGTGGTGACATCACTGCAGCATATCAGGTTCACTCCATAAGCCTGTTATGATATTAGCTTTGAAACGTACAAAATATATTTTTATTTAAATGATTAGGAATTCATTATCACAACGATCTGATGTAAAACATGTTTGGCATACAATTTTCTGTGACACAGATTTGCTAGTGCAGTTTATGAAGAAGTCGGCTAAGTGCTGAGAGGGTCGTTTTCCTGACCTTCAAATTTAATTGATAGCTGTGGGGTGCCAAGAAGCATTAGAGATTTTTGGATTTATTTATGTTGGTCACTAATAATGACTCATTCTTTGAAGGTAACCTTGTGCTGTAGTGGGCAATCTTCTTAAACAATGCTCTGATTTTGTAAGAGTACTACTTTATATGACCTTTTCACTTCTGAAATGAGCAATGTATAATTCTGAGAAAAATGGGTTTGAAATGCAACCATTTTTTCAGGATAGCAAAGAGTCTTCAATTACCAATAATCGTCTGTCTTCCAAGACATTCTTTTACCTAATTTTATGTTACAGCTTAATAGAGAGAGAGGTTAGGAGCACAAGCTGATACAGCACGTTGTCATACCCATCACATGACAAACCAACTCAGGATCCCAGATTAGGACCCGAGTGCAGCCATGCAATGGGTGACACCTCAACACCATATTAGTACAGATGGAGTGGAAGAATGTAAGGTTTTTTTATGGTGGCCAGAGTGCCAATTCTGCCACCAACCCCCAGGTTTTTCCCTGCAGGTTGGAGGGCTTACATGAAGGGCTGGATGCAGATTAACATCATACCCAGGACAGAGCAATTGCATGTTAAGGGCCTTGCTCAATGGCCCAATGAAGTAGAATCAATTTTGCCGTTAATGGAATTCGAACCGGTAGCCTTCTGATTTCCAGTACAAATCCCTAGCTTCAAAGCCAACACTCTGCCCAACAGCTTAATAACACTAGGATAATCTTTTAATTACTGTATGATTTACAACATGTTATTTGAAATTATGAAGATTCTTATCCTGCAACTCTGCTTCTGGGCAAGCCCAGGATTAAGAAACCCTTATAAAAGTGCTGTGTGACGTTGAAATCTAAAGATGAAAGCTAGCTGCTATTTTTTTTTTTCAAAACTTTTGACTATATAACATTTAATTTATAAGAAACATTTTGACCCAGTAGTTAAAGAATATTTCTTTATGTATTTGCCAAATCAAATATAATACAATCAAAATGTTATTATTAAAGCTATAATACGGACCTAACCCTGGTTGGAACTGCAGGAGAACCTGCTGGGTCTGGGACATAACAGAGGTCTATGTGAGCAGCATTTGCCAAAACACAGGAACTGATCCACTAAAGGATGAAATCAAATTAATGTTTATTAATGTTTAGAACTCTCCATCCTACAGGATACATTTTTGCCACCATTCTGAAGGTTTGAAGAACATCTTGTGGTAGGTCTCATGTTTCGCAGATTTTACATATGGTACCAGCCCATCCCAGGAAACACACACGTACACTGGACCACATTAGAGTTGCCAGTCATCCTAATATGCCCGTATTTATTTGGCCTTGTAGCTCACGGGTACCGCATTGGCCATTAGTACAGGTGAAAATTGCAATACCAGTAGGAAAGCATACTAGAGAACATTCAAACTTGACACAGACAGGATTCAGATTGTGATTTTAAAAGTAAAACTTGACAGATGAGATGCCATTGTGCTGCCCACTGAGTCTAGATTGTTTTTGAACAATATGTCACATTGGGAATATACATACTTAGCTAAATACCTTACAGATGAGTTTTAAGTTGGCTTTTTAAAGAATTAATCAAGTCAACATATCTGATAACTTTAAACCGACCATTCCAAATCCAGTGTGCAATAGAGGGTAGGCTGTGTCACCCAAGTAACAAAAGTTAAGATATTTATAAAATTGCCAATTTTAGTTAACTATTGTATAACCGTGACCCAAGTTAATAGCCTCTATCAAAGCTCCTGATGTTTGTTTATTGTTTGTTTGATTGTTTGTTCTTTTGCCCTTCCTTTTATTTGGAGCTATTCTACAGTGAAATCTGAGTGAAGGTGTTTTACACTTGCAGTTCAATTGTTTAAGTGCCTTTTACTGTGGAACATAATGTCTCAAAGGAGATGAGTTAATCTATAGCTTTGAATTTAATTAGTGCAGATATTATCTTTGTGTTTAAAGTTTCCCAGCACAGTCCTGATTTGGATTTGTGTCACCTAAATAATGTATAGCAGTTTCTTGTATTCACCAAGTGTCTCTCTGAGTTTGTAGCAAAACAGTCTTATAAGGGTGACTGGATAATGAAGTTTATAATCTTTTATTCTGTGCTAAGAAGTGACATTTCTACACTAAGGTGTAGAAATCTGGTTGAAACCAGATGTAAAATATGTCGTATGCTTCCCTCAATAATTGAACTTATTTGTTTATGAAAACTCTCTTCTCTGTCTTCTTAAGCAATTATTTTCTCCAATTTTCTACCATATACTCAATGTAATCATTTATCTAGAAACGGTAGAGAAATGGTATGGCTGCACCAACATTTTCACACCTACAAATACCATATAATACCATAATAATACTATAATAATGAAAGGAACCTTTCACATTCTAGGCACTCTCATTTTTTTAACAACTTAATGATGTTGGTGGTACTGAGACTCAACTGTGGGCACTACAACCTTACAGCTCCAAATTCCTGCTTTGATCAGGGTCTTTTTTATAGAGTTTTCATATACTTTCAAAGCCAGCATGGTTTTTTATTTTTATTTTGGATGTTCAAGTTTTCCTCTCACATCCTAAAGAAGTGACTGTTAGAGCTTCTTAATTTGCCTATTTGTCTGATTGTGTCCAGGTTTTATTCCTGTCTTGTGCCCCAAGCGGACAGGATAGCCTGTGCCCTGTGTGGCACTGAATTGGATTAAGCAGGTGTAAAAAAAATGGCTGAAATGTACTGATGTTGCCCTGTTCTTACATCACCAGTATTGTAAAAAAAACTATATATATGTGGCCTGACAACAGCTACAGTTGTATATATAGGCCAGCAAGAGAGGTCCAATTCAGGTGAGGAGACCCATCATCTTCTCAGATGCTGTATATATGAGGACTCAATAATGGTTTTAAAGTACACTTTTGAAGGACATATCACATCAGGAGGTAACAAGGATCACCTAAAAATACCTGCTTCATGGTGCTTTCTGTTAACAGATTTTATTCTCCGATCAAAGCAGACTTGACACATTACATATTGAGACACTAAAGGTAGTTTGGTGTCTATTAAAGTAGTTCTAATCTGAAGTGAAAAGATGAATATCATTTAAAGGTAAACAATACTATGTTTCATTTGTAAATATTTCTGAAAATAAATGCTTAAATATTTTACAATAAAATGTGTACTTAAATATTGGGACTGACATGAAGTAAATTTAAGTATAACTAATTAAAAAGGGTGTAAAACAGACCATCAGCAAACCTAAAAATTCAAATGTCATTTTTTTATGTAGGGAGGCATGGTTTTTGAGTAAAATAAAAATAAATAATACAGTATATATACAGTACCAGTAACTGTTTGATTTCACTAAAATGTAAACAAATATTAATGGGTAAATATGTGTACACACTTGAGGTATATACAGTAATTCTGTTTACAGGATAATTGTTCATCTTCTTTACTCACCAGAAACAAATGTAATGTAATATTCTAGATATACACTTACAGTAAAGTTGCAAAAATGTGTTCTTATACATCTTCAGTATGTTGAACTCTAATCTGGTTTGATATTTTTTATGTTCTTGAAGCTTCATCATACATAACAAGGATACATTCTTCAACAATGCCACCAGAAGTCGGATCGTTCATCATATTCTACAGAGAGTGAAATATGAAGAAGGAAAGAATAAAATTGGTGAGTCCTGATTGCAGACTAACAGTGGAAATTTTTATATAACATTAAAATGTATGTTTACATTTGGGAAGCATCAGTAAATACCCAGGATAATTATACTATTTTATTCAGAACTCTCTGTTTTTGGCTCCTGTGACTTTATCAGTCATAGTGATAAACGTGCAAAGGTTTTCTTTAATTTTGCACCCAAACATAATTTTTGATGCATTTGTCATCTTTATATTTACATGTTATGTTTTCCTAAGGCATATACAGTATATAAAAACAATTGTTTAGAAGCTTTCAAAAAAGAAATAAAACTTGACTCCAATGCTGTCCTTTTTGCTTTAATTAATCTCTGGAGGACACACATTTTTCTGACTTACTGTATGTTTATATGAAAGTGTCTTTGTTACTAAACCATCCATAGAGAGTGAAAGCCCAGCTTTCTTCACCACATTAGTCACAACTCATATACTGTAAGTAATGACAGAATGCACTGTGCACTGGAGTTGACCCCATGCCCTGAAAAGACCCTGAATGACAACAGTATAATCCACCATAAATTTGGAAAGATAATCAAAAATAAATTGAAAATTGAGAGAGTAAAAACCAGAGCTAAAAAAAAAGTAAAGGAGCCAAAATAAAAAAGAGTATGCATTTTTGGGCCAGTCTAAACACAGTATGCCGTACTAGCAAACTACAGCACATGTATTCCTTCCTATGTCCAAGCCTTCTGCTTCCTCAATTTACTGACCACCTCTTCTTCCTCCTCTTCCTTGCCAGTCAAGCTCCTGCTCCAAGTTTGTCTTATCAAAATGGCAGAGATCCTTATAAGGCTTTTCTACCATTGAAGCCCTACTATGTCAGCCTTATTGCCATAAAAGTTCATGCAAAAATGTTATGTCCAAAGAGCCTTTGCAGGATGTTGAGACACCATGATGAGGTGTTGTTGCTTCACACTAGCGGCTTGGGGAAATTACCTTTTATTTTATAAGGAATTCCAATCTGAGGATGAAGCTGTGTGGAATAGGCTGATCAAGCACATTGAAGTGAGAAAAGATAATACAGTATGTGGGATAAGATACCCTATATTTATATTACACAGATTTTAGGTTTCTGTGAAAGGATCTCACGTTTTCCTGTCTGAAGCAGATTGGAATGACAGAAGCTGCTGAACTGTTTGAGAGGGCACAATTCAAGTACAGTAATTCCTTGTTAGAGAATTGCCAAGGCTAGAAAAGAGAATTAAACACTATTTCCCCAAAACAATATAACAGAGGAGTAGCAGGTGTGTAAAAATGACATTCTGCTGCTGTTTGCAAATTTAAGGAAGCTAACAACACTCATGCAGCAGAAGACAGTGCCGTAGGTTCAAGTGGCATGAAGGATGAGCATGTGCTTCAAGTATGAATAAGAAGGTAATAGTGCCAGATCATCAACCTGACTCAGGTGCCAGCTACATTATGACAGGATCAGTGATCTTTCATTCAATTCAGGACAACGCTTTTAAAAAATGTACTCCTAGTTGACTGAGTATTTTGTACTTCTTTTAAAATAGATGGTGGGTCAAGAATCAGAATTTTTTTGCAGAAAAATATGCATAAATATTTTAGGTCACAACACTGTTGAATTCTGTATAGAGAAAGAGGTAAGCCACAAGTAGATACATTTCTATATGGATGATTGTGCTGACTTTTAAAATAGTGAAACAAAATCAATCAACTTTTATTTATATAGCACATATTCATACAAAAAAATGTAGCTCAAAGTGCTTTACAAAATGATTAGAGAAATAGAAGACACAATAAAAAATAAACATAAGTCAACATTAATTAACATAGAATAAGTAAGGTCCGATGGCCAGGGTGGACAGAAAAAAAAAAACTCCAAAGGCTGGAGAAAAAAATAAAATCTGTAGGGATTCCAGACCACGAGACCGCCCAGTCCCCTCTGGGCAATCTACCTAACATAAGTCAAACCGTCCTCTTTGTATTTAGGGTTTTCATGGAAGGACCTGATGATGATGGTCACGTAGACTTCTGGCTTTCAGTCCATCAATGTTGGTGCATCATGATGCTTTGAGTAGGTGGAGCTACACAGAGCTACACAGGATATCATGCTGTCTCATAGCTACTGTCTTTTACCCTTTCTGCTTATTAAAGTGCCAGTCAAACCTCAGGTCACTTACTCACTGCAATGGATGACTGAGAATCCTTTTTAAGGCAAAGAACTTTCATGCTGCGATCTGTTGTAATTGGGATATTTTATACTAAAGATGCAATATTCCCTACTGCCCTTCCTGTATAACAGGTATTACAGTACCTCCTATTTAACAGGTTGTTAGCCAGTACTAGTATATAATGGGTGAACTTCTATCTGGTTTTCCAAAATGTATGGACTATGTATTTTATTACAACATAATAATGACCAAAAATGATCATACCATCTGACTTGCATCTGCCCAGGCATCCCCTCACAATAATGTATGTGTATAAATATGTACATATCGTTTAGTTCATAGCTATTTCTACCATGATTTTTTTCAAATTTTTATATCGTTCATAGTAAGGAACCAACTGCTGAGTGAATCAAGTTCCAAGGCGATTCAGCAAATCCAACTCTAAATGCATTTTCATCCATCAAAAGTAGAATATTTTCAGGAAATTTGTTTGAGTTAGAGGGTTAGGTTAATAAGAGTATTGGGTCAGTACATACAGGGTTTTCATCTCCTCAATACCTTGATGAGCCCAATGAATTTCAATATTTAAATTATGTTTAAATAGTGTAGCTCGTCTGATGCCTGGTACCTTTCCAACACCCAAAAGGAATGTGCTCCACATGTACAGTTTATAATCGAAATACTGTTTAAAGAGGTATGAGCTAATTGTGCAGAATCCAAACATTTTGCTACTGCTCTCATTAAGATCTACTGTGAACTGAAACTTTCCTCATAATGCACTAAAGAAATACTGTTTTTATAGTTCACTCATCAATTTCCCCACTCTTCAGGTTTCATCTCCTAATTCCTCATTAGCTCATTCAGTATTAAAATACCCAATTGAAGAATCTCTTTAAACTGTTTCTGTACAGTACATTTCTTCATCATGTATATGATGACCCCCAAGTGTTTTTCTCTTTAACTTAATTACTTATTTACTTAAGCTTCTTAAGTCGATGTTGTCAATTTCTCTAATGAAGTGTGTTTTAGAGTGATTGCAACTCTGCTGTCCTGTACAACCGTGATTAGTGTAGATAGTTAATCTCTGGAACTAACTTTACATCTTAATTGAAGAAATTGATCATGTAGCATTGACTTTGTTTATCTTGGGCTGTCTCCATAGGAAAGGACAGAAGACGTTTTTGTTTCCGAAACACAACATTTATTTGTTGTTATGGAAGGATAATAGCTTGAACAGCTTCATGGAGACAATGGTTTAAATATGGTAGCAAACACAGGGAAATCTTGAAGAAAATAAAAACTGCAGTTAAACAAACAAGAAGACTGTTCCACCCACCAAACTTGTTGGGATTGCTAATAGTTACTATATGTTTTCACATCCAAAGCCTAGTATAAAAATGTTGATGATGACATTGCAACATGACATATCTTTAACTTAAGCTCTCTTCTTTCATAATTTATTGTGATAACATGTGCTGTGTAGAAAAGTTTTTTAGCTATGGCTACATCAGGTAGTAGTTTCAAGTAAAGGGTTTATTCACCCATATCAATCGATGGTTATTTCCAGCTAAAGTCTAAACCATGCTACAAATGTACTCTTTTAGAGTTTCTTTTATCGAATATATTGATTCATATTTTTAATTGTAAATCAGGTAAAACCACAGGCTTTATAAAATATATATATATCTTTATATAAGTGATTAAAAGACAACTTAAAATGCATACAAGGTTCATTTGAGATATCTCAAAATGTATTTCAGACATCTTGAAATGCACAGGCAGTTATTTTGAGATGTCTGAAAATGTATTTGAGATATCTTGAAATTCATTTGAGATGTCTCCAAATGCATTGCAGATACCTTAAAAGGTAAAACAACATACTTTGAGAAACATGGAAATGAGTTTCAGATATGTTAAAAAGTGAATTGCATTCTAAGGCATCTGAGATTTATTTTGAGACTAGCAAAATACCCGCACTTCGCAGTGGAGAAGTAGTGTGTTAAAGAAGTAATGAAAAAGAAAAGGAAACATTTTGAAAATAACATAACATGATTGTCAATGTAATTGTTTTGTCACTGTTGTGAGTGATGAGTATGGCTTCACCAAAACAATCATTGATGGCGAATAAAGTATCCATTATTCATAAAGCATCAATTGGTGATCTGTTTTTCTGCGTTAACCGCATATTTTTTCATACTTCTCAAACCAAGGGGATGCGAGGGTAAAATGAATCAGGAAGCGCTGATATATATGTGTGTGTGTATATATATATTGAAATAGTTTTACTGTGAAATAATGCAAAGAGTACGCGACACGTGTTTCGCCCTAATTTTGGGGTCATCAGGCGTACATACTCAGTGCACCCCCTCTCGGGAATCGAACCTCAGACGTAGGCGCTAGAGGCGAAGCCTCTTCCATTGCACCATGACATGTGGTTTGTCTATTTGAGAGTATGTAGATCGGGGTATATACACTCACCTAAAGGATTATTAGGAACACCATACTAATACAGTGTTTGACCCCCTTTCGCCTTCAGAACTGCCTTAATTCTACGTGGCATTGATTCAACAAGGTGCTGAAAGCATTCTTTAGAAATGTTGGCCCATATTGATAGGATAGCATCTTGCAGTTGATGGAGATTTGTGGGATGCACATCCAGGGCACGAAGCTCCCGTTCCACCACATCCCAAAGATGCTCTATTGGGTTGAGATCTGGTGACTGTGGGGGCCTTTTTAGTACAGTGAACTCATTGTCATGTTCAAGAAACCAATTTGAAATGATTCGAGCTTTGTGACATGGTGCATTATCCTGCTGGAAGTAGCCATCAGAGGATGGGTACATGGCGGTCATGAAGGGATGGACATGGTCAGAAACAATGCTCAGGTAGCCCGTGGCATTTAAACGATGCCCAATTGGCACTAAGGGGCCTAAAGTGTGCCAAGAAAACATCCCCACACCATTACACCACCACCACCAGCCTGCACAGTGGTAACAAGGCATGATGGATCCATGTTCTCATTCTGTTTACGCCAAATTCTGACTCTACCATTTGAATGTCTCAACAGAAATCGAGACTCATCAGACCAGGCAACATTTTTCCAGTCTTCAACTGTCCAATTTTGGTGAGCTCGTGCAAATTGTAGCCTCTTTTTCCTATTTGTAGTGGAGATGAGTGGTACCCGGTGGGGTCTTCTGCTGTTGTACCCCATCCGCCTCAAGGTTGTGCGTGTTGTGGCTTCACAAATGCTTTGCTGCATACCTCGGTTGTAACGAGTGGTTATTTCAGTCAAAGTTGCTCTTCTATCAGCTTGAATCAGTCGGCCCATTCTCCTCTGACCTCTAGCATCAACAAGGCATTTTCGCCCACAGGACTGCCGCATACTGGATGTTTTTCCCTTTTCACACCATTCTTTGTAAACCCTAGAAATGGTTGTGCGTGAAAATCCCAGTAACTAAGCAGATTGTGAAATACTCAGACCGGCCCGTCTGGCACCAACAACCATGCCATGCTCAAAATTGCTTAAATTATCTTTCTTTCCCATTCTGACATTCAGTTTGGAGTTCAGGAGATTGTCTTGACCAGGACCACACCCCTAAATGCATTGAAGCAACTGCCATGTGATTGGTTGATTAGATAATTGCATTAATGAGAAATTGAACAGGTGTTCCTAATAATCCTTTAGGTGAGTGTATATATATACCCGCGCTTCGCAGCGGAGAAGTAGTGTGTTAAAGAAGTTATGAAAAAGAAAAGGGAACATTTTAAAAATAACATAACATGATTGTCAATATACAGTAATTGTTTTGTGAGTGTTATGAGTGTTGCTGTCATCAAGGATTTGATTATCATTATTTCTTTTAATCAGGTTCGTATTTGTACGATGTGTTGTGTTCAAGTTACATTCCGTGTTTGTCAATTGTTGTAAAGATAACAGGTTTCACTCATCGATTCGTTTCTTACTGCATCAATAAACAGCTCGTCTTCCTCTTCATCTGAGACGTGACACACTGCATGCACGGGTTTTTTTTTTACACTGTCTTCCTTTAGTGGGACATTGACTTTTTCCACCGTGTGCTTTGTTTCCGCAGCAGTTGCACTTATGAATATGCTTGTATGTGTCAGACGCTTCATATTTTTTTGCTGCCTTCTCAATTGTGTAATTCGGGTTTTGTTCAGCACTCTTTGGAACTGTTGCTTTTGTCTGTGCACTGCGTCAGTTCACATGAGCCGCTCGGTGTACATGCATCGAAGGTTCCCAGCTGTGCTGGTGCCATCTCGTGCGATGTCCACGGCTGTATTTAATGTTAGCTAAGACCCGGCACTTAAAAGTTTCTCTCGCAGTTTCGCTGTGTTTGTGCCAAACACCACCCTGACCATCTCATCTTCATCTGCATAAGCACAGTCCTTCACCCGTGAATATTTAGCAGCAGTGTTTCTATTGGATTGCCACTGATGGACGGCCTTATATGGGCAGGCACTAAATTATGTAGGAGGCGTAACTCCGCCTCCCACGGCCATCGAGCAGAAGTCTATTATAGTATATGGACGAAAAAATAGCTTCCAGTTATGACCATTACGCGTAGAATTTCGAAATGAAACCTGCCCAACTTTTGTAAGTAAGCTGTAAGGAATGAGCCTGCCAAATTTCAGACTTCTACCTACACGGGAAGTTGGAGAATTAGTGATGAGTGAGTGAGTGAGTGAGTCAGTAAGGGCTTTGCCTTTTATTAGTATAGATAACTATAAATGTTATTTCTTCTTTCTGTATAGAGCACTTCATGTGGAGCACCTGGTGTTGGCAAAGAATATGCAGCATATCTAAGTACTTCACATCTCCTACAAAGACGGTCCAGCTCTCTTTGTGGTTTCACAGAATTGTCATAATACAGGGCTGACAGAGTTGAGTCTTAGAATCAGATAACAACTTTTGATGACACCACATTTTCCAGAAAGCAGGGGAACCAAACCAGTGCTGTTAATCACATCCAGTTAACATTGACCATCTAAGAATCACTAATAGGACAAGTTAGAATGGGTCATCCACTGTACAACTCTATATGCTAATCAACACTTTCTCCCCTTTATCAACAAGATTTCCATAGTCCTTACTACTAATGCTTACATTTTGCATGGAATAAACACTGAAGCCAAACCACTTGTGTTCTTTAAGTTCACCATGGAAAGAGTAATCTTGTTTTACAGCACATTTGTACTGTATAATATGATATTCAAAGCATTTACGTTTATTCAAAAGATAATAGTCTCTGTTCACTTAATGTTATGACACTGCTCACTTTGAGTCAAAAGACTTCTATATCTTCAGCAAGGCTGCCAAAATCAGCAAATTTGTTATGCAACTCACAGAAATACAGTCAGGATAGATCTGAGGAGACCCAATTGTGGAAAAATTAAGTTGGAAATAAAGAAAGAAAGAAATCCTGTCCTCAAACCTCTTTGAGTCAGAAACCAGGCAGGAGGAAACCTGCCCATTGCATCCTTTATTTACTCCTCAGCAAATGAAGAGAGAGCATTCATTGCAGTAGTCAGTTACAAAATGGTCCAAAAAATAAAGGCAGACATCCATTTTATAAACAACTGAATTTATCCAACAGTACTGATTTAATCCTGACATATACTCTGATTTGTTTGTTGGTTTACACCCAAATAACTTATTAAAGTCAAAGTCTTTTCTACTACACTCTTGATCTTCTCATATCACTTGGGTTCAGCAATGGCACTTCGGGATGCTCTTCGGCGTGTTGTCCCACTGGGAATCCCAAACGAATTTAGAAACCTTACAAACTCTACACATAACATTGGGTCCAGAAAAATATTTCTCAATCAAGAGTAGTTCTCTCCTACTCTGGTGTTGCCCTGGACTGGGATGAGATTATTCACAAGCACCAAGCTAAGCGCCATACAGTTTTAGTTTGCGCCAGTGAACAAAAACTTTAACTTTCTGAGAGAAAAATGTTGATTGGTGTTTGCATATATGTACCAAATTAAAAGAGTATAATCTGTTGATTGTTTAGTAATACTGGGAGACAAAGATACACATAATGGGTATGAGGGGCATGGCTGGGAGGAACAGCTTGCATGATCTGAACCCAGGTGGTGAATTATTATTGGATTAACTGTCAATAATGAACGCCATGTTTAAACAGGAGGATGCTTAAAAAGTGTACCTAGTACCAGAGTACCTTGGACCCAGGGTCAGTGATTCACTATGTATCATAACTGTGCCATCTGATCTGATGCCATATGTTCGGGATAATCAGATAAAGCAATGTGGTGAGCTTTCAGCAGATCACCAATTAGTAGTGAACAGGCCCTGAAAGACAGAAAACCCGGATAACCTGGATAATCCGAGTTGGTATTGAAGGTCTGCTGTGAATGATTAGTGGATGCCTTGTTTTGTGATGAGTTGCCCCAAGTGGGGGAGTTGAAGTACCTCATTGGTCTTGTGAGCAAAAAAGTCATAGGTCAGAGCAGTGACAGCACTTTTGCAGGCATGTAAGTGGAACGTGGTGATGAATCAGAAGTTGAATTAGGAATAATCAGGAATAATGATGATGATGAATGATAATGATCCAGTACATTCTGTATGTGTTCTGTACATAAAGTATGAGCAGATGATAAAAATCATTCCACAAAAAATAAATAAAAATAAGCTTGTGAGTGCTCTTATTGTTGAAGGTCTAGTAACCTTTATTAACTTTCTCTTTTTTTGACATTGAAGGTTTAAACCGCTTATTGAGCAATAATTCCTATGAGGCAGCCTTCCCAGTTCATGAGGTAAGTATTATACTGTTTCCTACTTAATGTATGCAAAAGTGAACATTTCTTTGTTTTTTCATAGAGTAAACCTGAGGGGGTTGATGCAAAAGCACCATTTAAATAACATCAACTCTAACTGTAGGGCGTATGAGAGAGCATGGGAGCAACAGTTGTAAGGGAAATTAGAATGCTACCAGGCAGATAGAGACAAATGCTGGTAATAATAGAAAAGGTGGATGTAAACGGTACTTAACCAGTAAGAGAACAGTCACAGAAGAAATCTATTTCATTAAAAAAAGCAGTAGTGCAACACTTCGTACTGAAAAGGAAATTCAAGATACTCTAAATTAGTTTAAAGCAGCACTTTGGCATATCTCACATTTTTATCATTTAAGAAATTATGCTGCACATGGTATTTAGACAGGTGCTCATGATTTTTTTCCTTATAGAATGAAAATATGTTGAATAAAAGATTTGTTCACAGAGGTGAGAATTAAACCAAAAATCAAGTTCTTTACTCTTCATGTCTTAGTCACTAGGCAAGACAAAATATAGGCAGATGCACAGTGGGATATGGGGAAACATCAGCCTCCCCATTTTGTACACAACTGGGGATATGGAAAACAATGTGTGTTTCAGTACGTAATAGCATCAATTAGTCTGAGTGATCCTCTCCACATTTCTTCCTTTCTCTTTCTCTCTCAGTCATTCCGGGTTTCATTTTTTGTTTCTCAGTCAGGACATTTGAGGTGCATGGAGAAAGTCCTAAGTAAATATTTATATTTTGCACCAGAGTAAGGTTAGTCCACCAGTTCTGTGTTGCCACTGATAGGAGACCAGACACAACATTAGCACTTTCGGCAGATAACTGCACCCACTTTGTGTCCCAAATAAATGTATACACATAACCATATCTTTATGAATACACTCATGATTAGGTAAGCTTTGTTTTGAAACCAACAGGAATGAAACAATGAGATAGATAGATAGATAGATAGATAGATAGATAGATAGATAGATAGATAGATAGATAGATAGATAGATAGATAGATAGATAGATAGATGCTATACTGGAATAAGTGAGTTCTGCAAAATTTTGGATTAATATACATAATCTTTTGTTTATTTTAAAGGGAAGTTATAGAAGTAAGAATTCCATAAGGACTCATGGGGCAGAAAACCACAGACATCTGCTTTATGAGTGCTGGGCCTGGTGGGGAGTGTGGTACAAGTATCAGCCTCTGGATCTTGTTCGGTAAGTTCTCCATTGTTTACTCTATTTTTCTTCCTGGCAACGTGTATCTGCTTCAATGGGTTATTATCAGACCTGATTGCTTCCATGTAGAAAGTGTTTAACGATATTGATATTTGATATATCGTCTGAAAATTTCTTTTTAGGACAATCAACTTTTTTTCAGTGTTAGAAATTTTTCTTTAATGTGTTTTGTCTTAAAATTAGCTGTAATTGTTCATTTCTTGCATCTGTTAGAAAACTTTTTTTTTTCCAAAAGGAAGAAGGCAAAAAATAACTAATTTATGATATGGGCTGTACTGCATGAAAGCAACAAGGACCTCTTTACATCCAAATTGCAATCAAATGGATCTGTTTTTTACAGGAGGTACTTTGGTGAGAAGATTGGTCTCTACTTTGCATGGCTGGGTTGGTACACTGGAATGCTTTTCCCTGCAGCATTTGTAGGACTGCTAGTGTTTCTTTATGGAGTCTTCACCCTGGACTATTGCCAAGTCAGGTAAAATAAATGTAATATAAAACTAATTTGAGTAAACCTTTTCTAAATTGCTTTAGAAATGTTTCATAGTAATTGTTAGAGAAATATCCTCATAAGAGAATAAAGGAATTAAAGTACCACACCTACAAAACTATGGGACAGGTAACTCCAAACTGAAAAAAATAAATTGGAAACACAACACATTGTCATTTGAGTAAGTATTCCATTGTGTCTTTAGTGAATGGTATATTAAACTGAAACTGAATGTTTATCCAGTACAGGTAGTGCATGGAAAACTGAAACAAATGAAGAACATGCTTTAAAGAAAATGCTTAATTATTTCTGTGGTCTTTGAGCTAATTAAGTAATTGAGAATTACAGCATATTTAATTATATAAATTCTGATTACAGCTTGCTACATATAATTGTAGCTAGAGAATGACTTGTCAAAGAATTTTTAAAAGAAAAGGAGTGAACAATATCTTTAGTGGGCAAGACAAATCAGGGAATCATTTTTCTTGAGCCTGAAGATGGAGCCTTATTTTGTCAGCAAAGAAGTGCTTCCCCAAACCCACTGTAAATTAAAAAAGCTAAAGTTATAAACAAAGTTGTCTTTATTATAACACAGAACACAAGGAGTAAGAATAAGAGCAAGGATTAACAGAAAAAGTATAAAGTAAACAAGGAAGAATAGTAAACCCTAGTGTAACAGGGCTTTCATGTATTATCCTATTAATATGGTGGGTGGCCATTTCACTTCCTACCTAAGTAGGCTTTCCAAGAACTCCTCTGTTTCATCTCTTTTACCTTTCTCTTCTAATGCCTGGTCTGTCTTCTTTCTGCAAGCCTAGCTGTTGCCAATGGCTTTCCTTCTGGCTCACAGCTCATTGGTTTCTTAACCACAGGAAATTGTTAAACTCCTGCAACTTTTCAAGGTTATTTTCCCCAACAATTTAAATGGCAGAAACACTATGTAGTAGTCCTAAGGCCACCTTCCATAAATCCCTCGTCTGTCCTAAATATTCCTGTAACCTTGGACCCCAACACTTCTTTAAGAGGGCAGAGAATTCCCAGGTACCCTGTCTTTCAAAGTATATAGTGATAGTCTACATACAATACAATATAAGGAAAATTGTTTCTTCCACTGTTTACTATGGTTCTTCTATTAATTTATATCTGCTTTTGAGTGTCTTCAGTAGCTCTCACCATCTCACTCTCCTGTTATAGAATCAACCTCCCCTGAAGGTATTGCATACATTGCTCTTCCTCAAGCACAATTTATCTAGTCTGGACCTCGCTGAACCTCACCTCTGTCTTGGAGTGCACCTCATATAACCTACAAAATGCTACCTTATGGACACAACATATAGGATGGTGCTAAACAGCTATATGGCACGGAGAATAAGGTGGTAAAAATCATTGAACTTCAAAAATCTGAGTTAAGCACCCCCACTCACACAAGTCCCAGAATCATACTGAAATTGATATCCATGTATGAATGTGGATTTCAGTTCCAATTCACAACTTGAATTATTGGTTCTGTTTACAAAGTAGGGACAAATAAATATGTGTCAGGTAAGCCAGACACACCAAAACTTACCAGAAATTAACTTGTGCTGTAGGTGCAGAGCAATTCTAAGTGACCATAAATTGAAGCAACAGTATGATCTTGGTCAGAAATTTGTGCCAATGAGTTTGCGAAGATATTTTCAATTACTAATTAATTATTATTATTACACAGTATAATTAATAATATCCACTTTTGTCTTCCAGTAAAGAAGTCTGCCAAGCAACAGAAATTATAATGTGTCCTTTATGTGATAAATATTGTCCTTACATGAGGCTGTCAGACAGCTGTGTTTATGCCAAGGTATGATAAATGTTCACTTTCACATTTTCCACCATCGCATTGTTTATTGACATTGATTATCCATTCAATGAATATTTAAAGTTGAGTCACAGTAATCATATACTAACAAACACAAAATACAGGGTGTAATGTAGAGCATAACAGCACTTTTGAAAAGAGCAAGGCCTTCAGGCTGACCTAACTCTTTATTTCACATGTTATTTACAAAATAATGAGATTTTAAAGGTTTCCACAGAGCTGGTTTTGATTGTTGCTGCCTCCCATTTAGCCATTTTCCAACCTACTTGTCTACAACCATGTCACAGGAATCTTATATATATATATATATATATATATAAACACGGACTACAGTTGTGCTTGTAAGTTTGTGAACCCTTTAGAATTTTCTATATTTCTGCATAAATATGACCTAAAACATCATCAGATTTTCACTCATTTCCTAAAAGTAGATAAAGAGAAACCAGTTAAACAAACAAGACAAAAATATTATACTTGATCATTTATTTATTGAGTAAAATGATCGATTATTACATATTTGTGAGTGACAAAAGTATGTGAACCTTTGCTTTCAGTATCTGGTGTGACCCCCCTTTGCAGCAATAACTGCAACTAAACGTTTCCGGTAACTTTTGATCATTCCTGCACACCGGCTTGGAGGAATTTTAGCCCATTCCTCCGTACAGAACAGCTTCAACTGTGGGATGTTGGTGGGTTTCCTCACATTAACTGCTCGCTTCAGGTCCTTCCACAATATTTCGATTGGATTAAAGTCAGGACTTTGACTTGGCAATTCCAAAACATTAACTTTATTCTTCTTTAACTATTCTTTGGTAGAACGACTTGTGTGCTTAGGGTCATTGTCTTGCTGCATGACCCACCTTCTCTTGAGATTCAGTTCATGGACAGACGTCCTGACATTTTCCTTTAGAATTCTCTGATATAATTCAGAATTCATTGTTCCATCAATGAAGGCAAGCTGTCCTGTCCCAGAAGCAGCAAAACAGGCCCAAACCATGATACTACCACCAGCATCTTTCACAGATGGGATAAGGTTCTTATGCTGGAATGCAGTGTTTTCCTTTCTCCAAATGTAATGCTTTTCATTCAGACCAAAAAGTTCTGTTTTGGTCTCATCTGTCCACAAAACATTCTTCCAATAGCCTTCTGGTTTGACCACATGATCTTTATTAAACTGCAGATGAGCAGCAATGTTTTTTTGGAGAGCAGTGGCTTTCTCCTTGCAACCCTGCCATGCACACCATTGTTGTTCAGTGTTCTCCTGATGGTGGGCTCATGAACATGAACATTAGCCAATGTGAGAGAGGCCTTCGGTTGCTTAGAAGTTACCCTGGGGTCCTTTGTGACCTCGTTGACTATTACACGCCTTGCTCTTGGAGTGATCTTTGTTGGTCGACCACTCGTGGAGAGGGTAACAATGGTCTTGAATTTCCTCCATTTGTACACCATCTGTCTGACTGTGGATTGGTGGAGTCCAAACTCTTTAAAGATGGTTTTGTAACCTTTTCCAGCCTGATGCACATCAACAACTCTTTTTCTGAGGTCCTCAAAAATCTCCGTCGTTCGTGCCATGATACACTTCCACAAACATGTGTTGTGAAGAGCAGACTTTGATAGATCCCTGTTCTTTAAATAACACCGGGTGCCCACTCACACCTGATTGTCATCCCATTGATTGAAAACACCTCTAATTTCACCTTCAAACTAACTGCTAATCCTACAGGTTCACATACTTTTGCCACTCACAAATATGTAATAATCGATAATTTTCCTCAATAAATAAATGACCAAGTATAATAGTTTTGTCTCATTTGTTTAACCGGTTTCTCTTTATTTACTTTTAGGACTTGAGTGAAAATCTGATGATGTTTTAGGTCATATTTATGCAGAAATATAGAAAATTCTAAAGGGTTCACAAACTTTCAAGAACAACTGTATATGGTGTAACTTAAAACATGAGAGCAAAAGAAAGGTTTTGAGAAGAACAGGCTGTTCAATTTAATATAACATCTTATTGCTCCTTCACCTGTCATTTCTAAAAGAGTGTTGAAACTTGGAAATCCCAAAGTGTTACTTTCAGCTGTACTTCTCAGCTTGCTAATCTAAGTGTAACTGAGCAAGTATCCCACGATGGAAAAGAAAATGTTAATTTGTGCATAAGTCATTTACGTATGTAGCAAGCAGAAGATATGCAGAGTGATGAAAAAGTTCTACAACTTGATGTTTATTTTAAAGTATAAAGTACCTATATCCTTATTATACAGTATATCGTTACATTCAGAGTGACATCCTGGATATTTAGTGATGTATAAGGTGAAGCTTTTTATTATTGGCTTTAACAATTTTGTTACAAATTTTGCAGATGATGCAATGCATTTAATGTCACCTGACATCATCCAAAATAGATTTCTAATTCTTTTTAGGTTTCTCAAAATGATAATTGTCAATCATTTCAAATGTTTTCTTTCACCTTGATGGCCACCAGACCATTGCATGATGATGTTAACAATAGCCCTGAACAATGGGCATCTTCAACTAATTTGCAACCATCTTGGAAGTTTTATCCACCTACATAAAAAAAAGCCTTACTCAAGCAATCATCACCAGAGACAAAACTTAATATGTGAAAGATATCTGTTCAGTTTTTAACTTTTCTTAACATAAAGCATTTTTAGTTAAGACAGAGGCAAGAAATTCTGTCCTTAAACACCAGTACAAAATGGCTTGTTGCCTTTTTGCAGACCTTAGTACATCTCACTGCCTCTTTCTCACCACAAAGTTTTAGAATTCTTTATCAGACCTTGTATTACATCTCCCTGTAATCCCAAATTTAATAAGGCATCAATACATTTCTAGCAAAAAGCAAAATCAGTGCTAACCACTAGTTAGTATAAAATTTATATTGGGTGTGTCTGATTCAAAAAGTGTTAAGTATAATAGGTTTGGCTTAATGTTTGTTGCAGATGATGGCCTTAATGTTTTGCATCTTGAAATGTTAATGTAATAAAACATATAACCCAATTTTCATTACATCTGTGGTAACTGTTCTCATGATTGTAGGTCACGCACCTGTTTGACAATGGAGCAACTGTGTTTTTTGCAGTTTTCATGGCTGTATGGGGTAAGTTTTTAATATGCTTTAACTGTAGTACTGTGTTCTTTTAATTTAATATTATAAAACTGTCTATGTATGTCTACTAATCTCAGGAGCTATGCAGATCACAAAGAGTGCATATTTTTTATATACTCTTTCAGTTTCATCTCCATGTAGGTGTGTGATTCAGTACTTTATATTTAGATTATGGTGTTTTGTGTTTTCAACTATAAAATACAAGACTCAAGGTTAGTTTTCTCAAAAACATTATAGGCTGTCATAAGAATATTGTCATGCTATTACTTATTCCTTTACTGTATCGAAACATCTCTTTTCAAATAAGCAAGTTCATCCTAGCAGGCTTCAAAATTTTACTACAGTTTTTTCGGCAAATATACAATACAATAATTGGCTGAACATTCGAGAAAAGATAAACCCTAGGATACATTAAGTTAGTCCTACCATCCAGTCTCATCTTGTGCGTACTGTGCATCTAGATTCTTCTGTAGACATAATCATACAATCCTATTTAATTTCCAATCAGAACATTGGTTTTAGGAAACTCCATTTGCCTGCAGATAGTTTATATTGTGTTTTTATGAGTGTATAATGTTCTAACCTCACTGAGTGTTCTGCCATAATTGTTGACATCATTCCTATCAAATAATTATACATAAGTCTCTTAATGTAAAATTACCAATAAATGAAGGACTGGGTGGCATCAACCTAACAACTTGGTATGCTTAGCATGGTTTTGTCCATTTTTTTTTGGTTTGGTTAATTTTGTAGATGAATGAATATTATCACGCTGGCCAGCATTAACATTTTCACATGCAAAAAAAGTTACTTTAGGTGTGTTGAATCCATTTTTGAATTTGGAATTTTTCTACCACACACCATTTCAATGAGATTTCAGATTCAGTGAAAAACGGCACTTTGAAAAAAGCCGATTTTTTAAAAGTAAATTACATTTGTATTATAACACACATATTTTTCATATTCAGAATAATATAAGTACATTTTGAACTGAAACATTTCAGTCTTTCATGTTCTTAATATTAGTTGGAAATATTAGTATGGAAATAACCCACAATCAGGTATTTGCTACACAGTTTTTGATCTCAGCATTTTTATCTCTCTTATTCCTTCAAAATAGCCAGGAGTATATATTTTAGGTTAGATTTATGCCTTTTTTATTGTCTATTGGAGAGAAAGATGTTTAAATGGTTTTTACAGAATAATACATAATATTCCGTCCACAGGTAAGTAAATGGCAAAATAATATATACTGTTTATGTTTTGGAAAAAAGAGCCTGTGCCACAGTTTTATTGGTAATACAAAAGAAATATGAGGAACTAGTGAAGAAACTTCTCTGTTCCTGCCCAGCACTTAAGTGCAACATGTCCTTAAAAATCCATTTTCTACACTCTAATTGGGATTTATTCTCCGATAATATGGGAGCTTTCTCTGATGGACATGCGGAGTGGTTTTACCTGGACATCGGTCAAATGGAAATAAGTGGAAAGTAGAGTGAACCTGTTTTAACAGACATTAGTTGGTTAACTCGCCATTAAACGACTTCAAATTATAAGTGAAAAACTGCCAAGTGAATACTTTTTGTAATTAATAATTATATTTTAAACAATATTGCATTTAATTTATCATCTTTTCAAATCTAATTAATTCAATTAAAAAATATGTTTTTTCTCCAAGATAGTGCTTTTGTATTTTAAATTGGATGTCATGGACAAATTCTTTAGCCAGTTTTGGACTCAAAACCTTCAAATCATGGAAGAATACTTACAATATTTGATGGGGCAGAACATTTTTTTTTTGCATACCAGTATCATCATATGACTACACAATTTGTGGAAAGACAATGATTTTAATTTTTTGCAGGATTGAAACAAATATATATTCTCCATTTTGGATCTTAAATAATAGTGCAAAAATGGGCCGTCCGTTCATCAGAAAAAAATAATTGCCGCTGAAATATCCACATCTTTCTTTCTGATTAAACTCAGAAACTGCTCTTGAAGAGACTTGTTTTGAGTGGTGACTATGAAACTGTAATGTTCAGAAGGCAATTAGGAGGAGGCATTTGGGAGTCAAGACAATATGGGAGAATGTTGCGGCATAGCAGCAATGTTTATTTATTGCTTTAATTCAGTACGTCTGTAATGTCAGACTACATAAAGTTGTTAGCCTGAAATAATTTGTCACACTGTCATTCAGAGCAATGAGAATATTATTCTTGCATTCTCTTACTACTATAAAAGAATAGTTAATATCTTGATTTTACTGGCATGCTTATTTCCTTTCAGATTTTGCAAATGACTCAACATAGTGTGCAGTGGGTATAACTTTTCTTGTTATATTAGGAGTTTCTTCCCTGACATCCTACAAAGAATTACTCTATTGCGAAAGCACTCCCAATTAGCAACAACTAACAGAAAGCCATTACAAGTGACAGCAGCCCTAGCACATTGGCTTTAAGTGTTTATTGTTCTTGCCCACTCAAAGAAGTGTAAGACAGTTATGGATGTGCAGTCTATCATCTGTTTTATAAAAAAATCACCAACCAATCACATTCAGTATAGGCTAATGCAAGGATTACTGTCTATCAGCTGCTTATAACTCCTTATAGCCCTTTGAATATTAACACTGTTTCCCCAGTAGTTTCTGTAGTTTGCCAAGAATCTATGTCTATGGATGAAAAGCATAAAAAAAAGCAGTACTGTATAACAAATTCTCAAAAGACAATCTAGGCCTGCAAAACACCATACACATTACTTATCAAAATTGACAGCCCGTTGTACCTTATAGTGCCCAAAGAGAAATCACAAAGCTGACTTCAGCTGCAGTTTATTGAACATGAACATGCACATAGTCACTGTGAATGTAAGAATCAATTTACAGTATTATTTCAAAGAGACTTTTAAGTTTCACGACTTAATCAATGGGCTATGGTGGATTAGTTTTTTCCTTTATTTCTATCCACCTTCTTAGAAAAGTAAGTTAAAAGCAAGAAAGTGAATAGCAATAATAATATCAATAACTTAAAGGCAATAGAGAAGTAAACTATTTCTGATTTCACAATTTCAACAAAAAGTGTACACTGGCAAAAGAGTCAAAATGCCAGGTAAAAAGAGTAGGCACTAAGAACTTTAATACAGGCTGTAAGGCACATCTTTATTACCAAAATTCATTTATCATGTGACTGCTGGATAATAATATTTTCCAGGTTCCAAACAGAAGGAATTCTAAACAATACTAGACAATGAAAGTAGATGGATTAACTGTAGTATTCACTTGATGCCTTCTGACAAAGTATATATTGCAAAAGAGATGACCGTGTCTCACAAAAATATCCATCCATCTATTATCCAACCCACTATATCCTAACTACAGGGTCACGGGGTCTGCTGGATCGAATCCCAGCCAACACAGGGCACAAGGAAGGAAACAAACCTCAGGCAGGGTGCCAGCCCACTGCAGGGTGCACACACACCAAGCACACACCAGGGACAATTTAGAATCGCCAATGCACCTAACCTGCATGTCTTTGGACTGTGGGAGGAAACCGGAGCACTCAGAGGAAACCCACGCAGACACGGGGAGAACATGCAAACTGCACACAGGGGGGACCCAGGAAGTAAACCCAGGTCTCCTCACTGTGAGGCGTCTCACAAAAATAGTTTTTAAAAATTGAAAATATACTTCAGAAGGACATTGTTATTCAAGAGAAGTATTTCTGTCAAGTCAAAATAGCCCTTCCCTCTCCCTTCACTTTCAATAAAAGATATCTTGTGTTATGAGTAAGAGAACTCAGAAATTAAGCCAGCAAAGGCAAAGCACAGAATTGAACAGACCATGTTCAATACCAAAATTCAGGAAAAACAATTGTCAAAGAAAAAAATTTCTTGATCAGGAATAATAGCCCAAAAAGTCCTTAGTGCCTAAGTCTTTCTCCAAATGACTATAGCAATTTTAAAGAAATTTTGTTTTATCTCAAATCACATAATATAGTACAATACAATACAATACAATACAATACAGTTTATTTTTGTATAGCCCAAAATCACACAGGAAGTGCCGCAATGGGCTTTAACAGGCCCTGCCTTTTGACAGCCCCCCAGCCTTGACTCTCTGAGAAGACAAGGAAAACTCCCAATAAAACCTTGTAGGGAAAAATGGAAGAAACCTCGGGAAAGGCAGTTCAAAGAGAGACCCCTTTCCAGGTAGGTTGGGCGTGCAGTAGGTGTCAAAAGTAGGGGGTCAATACAATACAATATACACAACAGAACAATTCCTTAAGACAGCATAATAAAAATTTTAGAATTACGGTTTAACAGTAGATGATATGACATAATTAGGTTTGGATATTTTTAGAGTCCTGGAGACCTCATCCATCTAGCTGCATCTCCATTTGGCCATGCCACGGCTGAAACATTGCTCCGATGAAAGGACCCCTCTTTCCCATGATTCCTGTGATCCTCCATCAGGGATGACTTTACCATAGGCAGGCAAACAACTTGGCAGGTGGGCCGTGGCACCAATGGCCACATTTGGGTACCGAGAAAAGAAACAGAATAGGTGAGGGTTAGTATTCAAATATAATTATCATGTTACTTATGTTATAGTGCTAATGACTAACAACAGAGATGCAGTATGTACAGTTAATCAGCAGCTCTAGTCAGGATATGCTAAACTGAAGTAGTGAGTCTTCAGCCGGGATTTAAAGGCTGAGACCGAGGGGCATCTCTTATGGAAGCAGGAAGACCATTCCACAGTTTAGGGGCCCTGTAACTAAAAGCTCGACCTCCCACTGTTATTTTATTAATCCTTGGAATCCTAAGCAGACCGGCATCTTGAGATCTTAATGTGCGCTCAGGTTTGTAAGTCATGATAAGTTCAGACAAGTAAGCGGACCTTGGCCATTTAATGCTTTATATGTTAAAAGGAGGATTTTGAAATCTGCCCTAAATTTAACTGGGAGCCAGTGTAAAGATTTAAGAACTGGGGTTATGTGTTCATATTTTCTTGTTCTTGTAATAATTCTTGCAGCGCATTTTGGATTAACTGGAGGCTGTATAGAGAACAGTTTGAACAGCCAGTGAACACCGCATTGCAGTAGTCAATCCTACTAGAGATAAATGCATGAATTAATTTCTCACAATCCTGTTTATTTAGAAAGCGCCTTAATTTCCTAATATTTTTAAGATGGAAAAACAGGTTTTGGACGACTTTGTAATATGCGCTTTAAATGACATGCTAGAGTCAAAGATAACTCCTAGATTGCGGGCTGATTCAGTAAAATTAATTGGGATTCCAACTGAGTTAAATGACGACAAAATATTGCTGTGATCAGCGTCATTCCCTCCAACAATTAACATCTCTGTTTTATCTGTATTTAAAGACAAGTAGTTCTCATTCATCCATTCCTTTAATTCACTAACACAACTAATTAAAGACAACATCGGAGAAACTTCATTTGATTTAAATGAAAGGTATAACTGGGTGTCATCTGCATACGAGTGAAAATTAACATTATGTTTCCTAATGAGAGATCCCAGTGGAAGCATGTAAAGTGAAAACAGTAAAGGTCCCAGTACTGAGCCCTGCGGGACACCATATTCAACTTCTGTGTATAATGATGGAGTACTGTCAGCACATTTCTGTACATACTGCAATCGATTTGATAAATAAGAACTGAACCAAGCGAGCACGGGGCCTGTAAGTCCAACATCGTTTTCTAGCCTGTGCAGTAAAATAGAATGGTCAATGGTGTCAAACGCTGCACTTAAGTCCAACAACATAATTACAGTGGAATTTCCTTCATCAGAGGATATCAGAATGTCATTTACAACCCGTGTTAGTGCCGTTTCTGTACTATGACCAGTGCGAAAGCCAGACTGGAATTTCTCAAATAAATTGTAATGCGTAAGGTGTGACTGAAGCTGACTGGCGACTACTTTCTCTAGTATTTTAGAGAGAAATGGTAAATTTGAAATAGGCCTATAGTTATTTAGTATGTGTGGGTCTAGGTCTGACTTTTTAAGTAAAAAATAGTACACATAATAAGTCCTGTTTAGCTTTGTATTTCTAGATTGGCAAGATGTGACCGGTTGAGGTCACAGCTGGTTCTAGAGCTGCATGGCTAAACAAGCTCATCCTGTGGTGACAGTCCTTGGTACGGGCATTGCACACAGAGGTTGATAAGTCTGTTATTGGGAGACTACTTCTTTGAAATTCCCCCTCTCTCTCCTGTCTGCCCACTCTCAGGTTCTCTATTCCTCAAATGTGGAAATATCAGTTTGTATAAGCCACTATTTCTTCCCATGTATCCAAGCTTATGCTAGTAGATTTCAAGTCACACTTACAAAAATCCTTGTAGCACACCATTGTGCACCCTACCAGCTGAGAGTATGTAGCATATTCTCCATACAGGAGATCTTTGAGGTTACAGCCTTTTTGCATACAATGTACATGACTAAGCCAATGTAATCATCTCGGTATGAGAAGGACAAACATGCTTGGCATGGTGGCCTGCTCCAGGATGTCTTTGTTTTCACGCAATCCTTCCAAGAGATGCCCATGATCCAAAACAGACAGTGAAGGTGAAAGGTGTTAAGGCAGTGCACTTGGTGTGCGTAGGCAGATCAGATCTCATTGCTATAGAGGAACGTGCTTAGTATATAAGCTCTGTACACTAAGATTTTGTTGGCTGTGGTGCGCTTACTGTTTTCTCACGCATGCTTTGGACAGTGTGGGACCTAGGATGCCTCCAGTAGACCCTGTGTCAGACATTTTCCTGGAAGAAAGAATTGGTGATGAAGAGCTTGTGGTATGAACAAAGCTCTTAACAGTCTCTGGCTATTGTTGTTCATTCTGCCAGTGCCAAAGTACCCCAGGCAGTCTGGCCATGAGCTGTGATCCAAGATGTCTCTGCAATTGAGGCCACCCAGCAGGAAGATTTGTTCAGACTCTGGTACCCTACTAATAGCACCATCCAGGTCTTCATAGAGCAGCTCTTTAATTTCTTCAGGGGAGCACTGTATCGTAGCACAGACATTTAAGATGTTCACCTAGCTGGACAAAGTTGAGAGGTACAGAAAAAGGAAAAAGAATACATTCTGTACCACTGAATGGAGGCTACATCATGGAGAGCAAACTTTTTTTGACTCCAAAACCAACACCGTGATATCCACAATGTGATCCACATTGAGCTTCCTCAGCTCAGCATTAGTGGCTGCTGTTTTTCTATAGCCATCTATCTGTTATAATTCATTGGAGGGGCTGGGGAACATTCTCCTGACATTTCAGATGGCCATTCGCATTGCTGGTAGTTTCTTCTTTCTTTGGTTATAGTATTTGCTGCCTGTTTGTTGTCTCTAAGCTTCAAACACCCATTGAAGCAGGCAGAAAGTGACGGGTTGGCACCTTACTGGTCGGGGTTTGCCATGCTTGAGGTGAATGGTAGCTGACCAGTGAGTTACAAAGATCTCACGCACTGTCAGAGGCAGCCTGTAGTGCCAGTTCCTTACACCAGTCAGTTTGGACTTGTAACTGCCACCTCCTGTGTTGGTCTTGCCGTTCTTGCTGATTTGCAGCAGCACTGGGGTGTCCTTGAATGTTTGAGGCAATTTTGAAAAACCTCACATTCATTCTTTCCCTTCTTCATGGTAGGATCAGATTTTTATCATTACACAACAATTCCAGCACATCTTCAAATGTCTAACATTCCTTTGTCTGCGAAGGGAAAAGAGATCACCACCATCCCGTAGTCATAAGCATTACCTTTTAACTCTTTTTTAGGCTGAATAATTTGGATGAAATTCAGAGCATGACATTTTAAAGCTACACTGTTTAATATATGGTGATGTCTGGTACAAAGCATCAGCCATCCACGCTTTTTTATAACTGAGTTTTGGTACAAATCTGCATTTTATGAGTTTTGTTTTAAGATATAATTCTGATAGATTAAGAGAAAGGGGAGTACAACTAAAACATTTCCTCATGAAACAATTTTATTTTAAATTAAATTTCCCTGCTTCTTTTCTGCAAATGTTTTGACATTTTTAATTTTTCAAAGTTTATTTTTGTCATTATATTTACAGTGATCTTCACAGTTCTAGTACGTCTTCTATTCTTTAAACAAACAAAATCAAATAATCAGTGTCTCAATGACAAACACTGTTCATCATCTTTTTACTGAAATATGGCATCTACTTATACCCAGGCTTTTCTTAGACAAAACTATAAAAAGGACCGTAATGTGACATTTTTAAAACAGTTTGTGGCAGTACTTACCCTCACAGTTTATTTATAAACAAATAAAAAAAACAGTTTACAGGTACAACACATAGGCTTTCATTTGGAAGGTTTCATAAATGTTCCTTTTTCATGAAAAGAGAAGCAGTCAGCCAGCGTTCAGTCAGTTTCTGTTTGGTCTGGGTCAAATGATATCAGTTCATGTTTCAAATGCCTTTCTACCCACTTCACTGCTTCTGTGGCATTTGAAAGGTGAAGCATAGGATGGTTTACCAATAGTGTACCTGATTCTTATCAGATGTCTCTTAATTTTCCCTTTACCAAGTTTTATATTCATCTTCATATCTAATATATCCATCTTGGGTTAGAGCAATAATTGAAACAAAAGTTGCCAAAAGAGTTCAACTTTAGATGAGAACCAGAAGTGATGTGTGCCTCTGGAGGATGCCATCCTCTTAATATCATGGGCTTGAAATAGTCATTGTTTACAGCTTTTAACTTAACAAATCTTTTTTATACACTTGCTAATGGCTGCTGTCCATCTTTTTTCTACAAGTAGCAAGTTTTCTCAACAATATAACATTGTTATAACATATAACATTGTTGTTGTTCATAAATGCTTAAAAAGGTGACTTTTTCCCTTTCAATAGTAAAGTGGGTGTCTTTAGTGGCCTCAGTAATTTTGTTGCTCATTATTCTCCTTGGTAAGATTTCACATTTCTTTTCATCTGTGAAGAGAACACATTCAAGTCAAAAACCTTAAAAAGTGGAATAATGAAAGAAGGAAAGAAAATATTAACAAAAAAACATATTAAGGAGAGCTTAGCTTGTCACAGAAAGGAGGAAATGATTTATAGCATTATCAGGAGGTCTCAAGTGCTGTAGCTCCTGCCGACCATTCACCTGAATGACTTAAAAATTACCCCCCTCACTTTCAGATAGATATGGCTATGTTTCTATTATAACCTTATTATTATTGGAGAAAGCAAAATGGCTATGGGCAAAAAATGACACCATTAGTATATCTTGGTGTTAGGAACTGGTGACTTATGGTACTACATGACAACTTGTCATGGAAAGGATAGTCAGCATTAGGGATAGATTTTACTATTAGGCTCTTTTCTGCCATTGTCTCCATTGAGACCAGGGTCAGTCAGGTAAAACTAGCATGCCTTTCTGATCAGTTTGTTCAGGTGTTGGTGCCTGGCATCCTCTTGGTTGCCAATACATTCCTGCAAGAGTACCGTATACAACAGTACACTAGAATGTATAGACTGAACAGAAGTTTGTTTTTGACATTAAATACCTGAAAAACTAATTATTCCTTGAAAGATATTAGTCTATTTCTACATTCAAAAGGACTTCACAACATTAGCTGTTCAATTCTATATGATGGAGGGGAGCAAAAATTTATGATTGGCAAGCCAGGTGCTTGCAGTAAGGAGTGGTGTGTCTAAAGAGTGGGTTTCCTGCATATTGAGGGTGGGAATTACAGAAAATAGGTATGACCTTATAATTGTAAATACAGCTGTCCTACAGCTTTTAACCAGCAATTTTCCTGCTGTTGGTGAGAAATGGAATACATATGAAAGGGTGGGGTAAAGATAGGGGTTGTTCATTTAGATGTCAAGAAACGTGGCTCAAAACTACGGTCTGAAAAAGTAGCCTCAGCATTGTACTGTGGATGGTCAAAAATACACACTGTAATCACAATCTGATTAGTTTATGATTATTATATGGCCCTTCCATGATTGAATCCTGGTCATTACAATGCCTCATTCACAGAAGAAAACCATATTCCAACAAAGCTGGCACAGAAGAGTAGCTTGCTATGATGCTTCCTGTGTTGTTTTGAAATCTGAATGCAGCATACATGCTCAAAAGGCAAATACAGTACTTTACCAGTTGATACAAATTTGCGATAACTCCCATGGCCAGCAGCGTTAACACCACTTCTGGGAGTTTTTTGGTAATGTGTGTGTGTCCAATGTAGGCAAACGTCTACATCATATGCTTTTTCAAGTTGTTTTATTGTGGACGAAGATGCTTTCATAAACATTGTGAAAATGCTAGTATAGTATTGCTAGTATAGTATAGTAGTTTTTTTTATTTAAAAATGCCATAGTGTGGAAGAAGCCTAAGATTGTCTGGTCACACAATGAAAGCAATGTAAGAATTCTTACAAGTGCAAGGCTGCCATGAATAAAGGAATAACCTTGATCCACTGTTAGCTCCATGAAAGTTATGTGTGGCCTCCAGACCCCACCTAAATGCAAATGTGAACCACATTTCAAGCTGCTGGCCAGCACGCATGTAATATTTGATGTTAGAATGCATCACTGAAAATAAGATAACAGAAAGGTCAAACTATAGAGCGCTAAGATAAAGATAGTAATCTTTGGTAGTTTCTATCACACTCAAATTGATTCCTAGGTTAAAGGTTGCTTTTCAAGGAATGAAACATAGAAACCATTTCATTTTTATTGACTGCCCCAAATCTTCAAATAATATCTTGACAGCTGTCAACTACCCTTTTTTGATGTAGTACTAAGTGTTCATTTTCAATTTTCCGTGCCTACAAATGTCTTATTAAAGATTAATTTGGCAGCTTACTTTTCATGTTTTTCTTTTGTGGTATAAGAGGTTGAAGAAGAGCAGTAGTCTTTCATGTAGCTTTTATGTTGCACCCGGATGTGCTCCAGGTGCACCGTGAGGATTTTCCTGCAGCACTTCCCAGTGTGGCAAAAGTGCTACATGGGCACCCAGAAGCACTCCAGGTGCACCCGGATTCTCTTCCAGCAGCACTTCCTGTTTTGGTGCAAGTGTTGTAGTCCAGGGCTCCAGCATCATCCAGGCGCCCCCTAGTGGTGGCCATGGTCCCCAACAAGGTTGAGCTTCCAAGCTCCAAGTCCATGGCCCTTATGCAATCCAGGGGGATCGCCCTCTTGCGTCTGGGGGGGGATATTGCCCCTCTCTCAGTCCTTCCCTTCTCCAGGCGTCCCGGTGGGGCAAAGTCCCCCGTCGTCTGCCACAACATATATATATACTATGGCCAGCTTTTTATCCTGGCCAATACCCCCAGGCCGCCACAGGGCGCCCTCCCTGCGACATGGAGATGCCCTGAATTCCAGCAGGGCATCATGGACTATGGAATTTTCCTGTACAGCCCTGCTGGATAACATTGGGGCCACCAGGGGTTGCGGCAGGGAGGCCCAGGGACTGCTATTTGTCCTATAACCCGGAAGTATGTCTTAGTCACAGCAACAGAGGAAATGACGTACTTCCGGGATGAAGGAGTTTTTACCTGACCTGGAAGTGCTGGATAATCACGTGGACTCAGGGCTCAGAAGCACTTCTGGGTCATGGACTATAAAGGACTCTGGGAAATCCCAGACAGACGAGCTGAGTCGGGAGGAAGGGTGGCAACACATCTGGGAGAGGAGGATTGTTTATTGATTGGTGTTTATTTATGAGTATTGTGGAGTGAAGGGTGCTTTGTGCACTGTGTAGTCTAAATAAAATAATAATTTGGACTTTTATCTTGTGTCTGGCGTCTGATCAGAGGGTTCAAGGGGATGACAGCGCCCCATATCTGTCACTATATATATATATATATATATATATATACAGTACAGGCCAAAAGTTTGGACACACCTCCTCATTCAATGTGTTTTCTTTATTTTCATGACCATTTACATTGATAGATTCTCACTGAAGGCATCAAAACTATGAATGAACATATGTGGAGTTATGTACTTAACAAAAAAGGTGAAATAACTGAAAACATGTTTTATATTCTAGTTTCTTCAAAATAGCCAAAATGGTTTTATTTCGGGTGACTACCTGTTGAAGCTCATCGAGAGAATGCCAAGAGTGTGCAAAGCAGTAATCAGAGCAAAGGGTGGCTATTTTGAAGAAATAATGGAAACTCCCAAAGCTATTCATATAAAAATGATTAATACAAAATATACAGTAAAAATACATAAAAAAAATTAACCTACACTTCACCATAGAAAAGAATCTTGGCTGGTGTGAGTGAGTTTCTAAACTTTCTTGGGATTCCACCCAATGGGATGACAGGCAGAAGAGCGTTCCGAAGCAGCCGCAGGCTCCAAATGCTGTAGCAGTTCGCCGTAAAAGTAAATCCAAAAAGATTGCGGACATGCTATAAGCGCCTGCCATTGATGGGTAATACAGGAACATTATAAATGTGCAGGGCACAGTATTACTTGGCCCCGACCCTGCCTGACTGCTGTGTCTGTGTTTAGTTAGTGTACTGTTTGTTCAGCAGACATTATCATCTGGTGATTGTTAAAGGGTAATATTTGATGTTTTGACAGAGAGATCACAGCTACGTGTGTTTTAGATAGTACCTGCACATATCATGGCCACGTGCTCTTCTCCCGATTCGGAGGACACTCTCCCATCAGAGCTGAACACAATCAGATAAACAGTGGCAACATTTGTTCGTTGGAGCATATCTACCTTCTGTTTGGCCAGAGATACCTTGCCAACTTTCTATATTTTTGGCAAAGTGAACATAGCTACATTCTTGCCCCTGATAGCAAAACCAAAAATATTGTATATCAAGAGGTCCTCGGATATAAAAGCTATCAATATAAATTCTTCTCAGTACTTAATTATATTTTAAAAAATTTTTTTTATGAACTTTTAAAGTTTGTCCTGTTTCACTACTATGCAGGCGAAGCTTCAGGGGACAGCTATTATATACAGTATATATATATCCTGAGCCTGGGCAATGTCCTTGCGGAGTGTGTATGTCCTCCTCCTCTCTGCGTGGGAGTTTTCTCCCATGTCCCAGTGACGTTCAGGTTACTTTAAATGAAAGCTCTAAACAACCCCAATATCCAGAAGAGTAATGCTATATAAAGCCAGCCGAGCTTGGTAAAATATTGGCATCCCATCCAGGGTTTGTTCCTGCTTTGTGGTTAATGCTGCTAATAGGTTTCAGATCCTGCAGCTCTGATTATGTGGGTATGATAATGGTAGCATACTGTAGGTAATAACATTCTCCTAGTCATGTTTTGTTCTTTTATTTTTGCTTATTATAGTGAACATTATCCCATGGTTTGCAGTGTATGGGAAACTAGACACTAGACAACACTGCCTGGTTGTTTAAGCTGCAGCTAGATAATGATCACAAGTGTAAATAATGCTGAAGTACTTGATCTTGTCCAGCATTAGTTTTTCTTTCTGCATCTGTATGCTTTTGTGGATTGTCATTGGCCATTTTAATTATATTTAATGTAAAACTCTTATGTACTTTTCTGCTTTTATTCTGTAAAATGTATGTTTTATGTTAAATCACAGTGAATGCCAAAGAGACTTCCACTCTTGTGACCATCAGCAAGCAGCTGGCAGTGTGATGTAGTGGATGAGATTCCAGACTCTAAACCGCAGAGTTACCCATTCAAATTCCATGTCCTTGAAAGACACTTAAAATGTCCATGCAACTGTAAAAATGTGTCTCAAGACTTGTACAATATTTGGTTATTGTAAAGTGTAGGTATTTAATTTGAATAAGTCACTTTACAAAATAAAGGCAGTTTGCTCATCTTTGGTCATAATTTCAAAATATATGTTTAACAAAAGCCAGTACAGCTCCTCACCCAAAGGACAGGGTGCAAAAGCAAATACAAGGGGATCCGCATGCTCTTAGTAATAATAAAGCCCAAGATGAGCAAAAAACAGAAAGCCTGACAACTTTAAAGTTTATATAGGTAACAATTAGGTAACAAGGTGGTTGGGCTAAATCTTATGTTCTTAAAGAACAGTACAGTACCTACTGTCAAGCATGGTGGTGACAGAATCATTGTATGGGGGCTACTTCTTTTGAGGGGAGACAAGGACTTTTGCTGACGACAGGGGAGACACAAATAATTGCAGATATTAAGACATTAGTGTAAATAACATACTGCTTTCTGTGAAATGCTGATGTTAAAGGAGAATTTCATGTAAACATTTGTACTAAGGATCTGTAAATGATGGTGTTCACTACAGATAATAAAATATGTTTGTTTAGATAACTGAGACATTTCAAAATAAAGAAAATGTACTCTATACAATGTAAACAAAAACCCTTTAGCCGATGCTAACATAGCCGGAACAAATATGTGCGGCAATGTAGTCCTCTTAGACTGACCCCACCTGTTGTGGAAGAAATTAAACCACTAGAATATAATTTGGCCTGACCTGGAAGACATGTTGAATGGTGCCTTATATCATCTGCTGCCTTTTATGTCCAACCTCCTGAGTCTGAATCACAGCTCAGTCAGTAAGTGGGGTTTGCACATTCTCCAAGTGTGTTTGTGTGTCCTCTTCTGACTTCCTGAAGATGATCAAGTGTGTAAGTGTGTCCCAAGATGAACTTGCACTTTGCCCAGAGCTGGTTCCGTCTTATGTCCTGTTACCAGGAGAAGCTTTAGGCCTTTACTGCATGTGTGGATATTTAAAGCTTTCAATATGATATAATGTACTAACTTCAACAGTCAGCAGCTTCCAGCAGAATAAATAAATAAAGAACTGATTAATAATTACTACTTACCATTGGACTTTTGTTCTTCTGTTAAAAGTGTGCTTTGAGGGCATGAAGCTGCTTTCTTTTTGTCAAATATCCAGCATTTATAGAAAACAAGAATCACTATTGAAAGCTGAGCAAAAAATGTAATTATTCCCAAGATTAATGCACTTCTTTTACCTGAAAAAACACAAAAAAACAAGAATGAATTTTTCTCACTGATTATTTAAAAGAGGGCGATGTGTCATCTCAATAATTGGACCCAGCTTCATTTTCCAGCTGGGTTTTGTTTTTTTTTAGAGTGTGCACATTTTTCTGAAGTTCATTTGGGTTTTCTTGGATTTCTTTCTGTTGCTTAAAGACCATGCTTATAATGAAATGGCATTTCACCCCAGGACATGCTCTTCCTGTGTTTGCAGAGGTTTACTGTAAGACTCCGGTTTTCTTCATGCATTTCCAGGGTGTTGGGGTTAGGATGATTTTCAGCTCTGTATTATCCTACTGTGAGTCAGTAATGAATAAATGGCTTCTGCCATTTCCATTGCTTGAATAAGGAAACACTAGTCCAGAAAACAGAATGGCTGTGGTATAAAGATAGCAATTTGGTAGCAACATAATGGTCCCTCTTCTTGATTGACCGATTGAATATTAGCAAAATGCTTGTAATTCTTGAATATGTTTTCAACTTCACTTGCAGTCTTGCTCAAACAGTCTATTCTGATACCCGGAATGGGATACTAGTCTTTCACGTGGCATTTGCAAATTCTGCTACAAAAAGTAAGTTAACTGTCAGAAGTCAACTGACCACAAAATCGTGTCTTTTAAATGGGAAAGAGAAAACATGACCTCTATAAAGGACTTTTATGATGTAAATCATGCAGACACAAGCAAAAACACAGCCCACAATAATGCTTTACCCTCCTTTTTGTCATCATTATCCTAAAACAAAACTTAACCTAAACAGATTTTTAATTTTACAATTCAGGATGTGGTTTGATTACTTTAAAGAGAAGTGGTTCAGGGGGAAAAAGAATCCCTTTTAACTGTCTAGCCTAATTCATTTAAATATCTGGCTAACTTGCTCTTTATCTGACTCCTCCATCACCAGCACTACTGTAGCCATGAGTATACCACACAACAAGCCCTGTAGACTTTTCCTTTGTGTCAACAAGGCATCCATCCAAGAATGTGTAAGTAATATTTTGAAAAAGTTACTGTATATTCATTTAGCAAAAATATTAATCCAAAGTAGAGATCTGCAGTTCTTGAATGAAGTTCCCTTTTAGACTAAATCATATAGGCCATCTGAATAAGCAGATGTGTCATAGATTCACTTGACTCAGTGATTCCCTCGGATTTGCAGAGGCATTGACATAGTAATTTGCTATGATTCGCTGCTACCATAAATATGAAATAAAAGGGTGCAAATTTTTAATTCATATTAGGTATATATTTAAAACAAATTATAACTTCCTTCCTGTGGGTAGGTGGCCTGCTAGTGCATCAGCCAATGATTAGCCCTGACATCAGTAGCAATTTAAGCTAAATCTGCTTTTGTGCTATATATATATTTTTTTTTACTTTATAGATGCTGCTTAACTTTAGAACACAATTTCAACTGGCAAATGCATATAGACATAAAAGAATACCAAACTAGAATGCTTTAGGCAGTACTATTTCTCAAAATAGTGAATCACCTACTTTGAGATACGACTAACTGGACATGCAATTAAGTCAGAAGCCAGGAAATGTATTAATGCAAAGGGTTGTACGGTCAGGAGCATACTACCAAGTTATGCCGCTAAAGTACAAACTTTGATCACTTTTAAAGAGAGTTTTAATGAAATATTGGGACAGCTTAGTTAACTTAGATAAGTTTAATAGAATGATTATCCTATTTGAAATTCTTATGTTCTTTTTAAACAGTATACCACATTAATTATGACTAAACTTTAATGTATCTATCTCTCTCTCTCTTTCTGCCACCGCACCTCCCAGCAAGCTTTGGCTCCTTCCTCCCAACTCTGGCTTTCGTGGCTGAGGGAGCTGGCTCCTTTTATGCAGCACCCGGGAGTAATTACGTTGGCCTGTTACCATAGCCCAGAAGCATTTCCGTCTGTGGTGGGGGCCCAATTAAATAGGGCTCAGGAGTCACTGTAGCACCCATGGAACCCAAAAATAGGTCTGAGTCGACAAACTCAAAGTCCCATGATGCCCTGTGGGAATCCTTGGCACCACTTCCACCTAGCAATGCAGGGAAGATAATACCCTGTGCACGCTTTCTTCCCCGGCCCTTCCACTATGAAAGCATCCTGGCTGGGTAAGGCCACCAGCCATCCACCACACTGGCTGTTATTTTCATAAACTGTAATTAACCAATATCTAATCATGTAAAATAATAGCAGTTCAAGTAAATATAATCATCAGTCTTTTACAGGACACAGACACACTGACCCAGATTGGAATGTTCAGTGAGCCTAACATGCATGCCTTTTGGAGAAAAACCACCATGGAGAAGAGCCCATGCTAACACGGGGAGAACTGATGAAGCTTTTAGGAAAGCATGGGGATGGCATTATTGGCATCAGCTGAACCTTAATATCTTTGGCAAAAAAATTAGACAGGAGTGGAAGAGGCCCCACATGGCAGAGTTTATTGCCAATAACAACATAACATTCTCAAACCATCTTAATTTGTTGTTCACCAGAGTCTATTCTGATAGCTTCATACTAGCCAGGAATTCAAACTGAAACCTCTGAAGATGTGAGGCCATAGCGCAGTAGCGTAGGCAGAAATTTGTTAGTGGGTGGGCATATATGAAATTAGGTAGGTGAATAAAATTTCACCCAGATAAGAAGGTTTATTGAACTTCACCATCAGCAGCTGAACAAAGTAGATACTCTAATAAAACCCTGCTCAGTAATGCACACAATGTTGAAAGAAACAGGCACACAAACTTAAAAACCCAGCCATTAAAAATAAAAATATATACTTCTTGGCCATTATATGGCCTTACAATAATGCAAAAAACAATACACTATCCCATACTAGAAATGGGGTTTAATGTATTGCAAAAGCAGTGACATTGCAGTAGGTTTGTAGGATTTGTATTGACATATGTGCAGAGTATAGTGAAATTCTTACTTGCAAGCAACACGTCACCACTTTCCAGCGCCATGATTATTGATTACCTTACCTTGAATCTTGTGTCTCTTTTACCTGAAAAATCTCAGAACATATTTGTCATTAACAGACAAACAGACTAATGAAATGTATGTTAGATACTGCATATTAGGGTGTACTTGTCTTAAAAGTTAAAGCATGGTTGTCAGTAACAGTAAATAAAAAATGTTATGAGATAATCCTCTTAATATGTCTTAAGAAGATGTGATTTATTAAATTGAGAAATCAATCTGAAAATCTGTTTCAGAAAGGAGCAGGATAAACTACTGTGTAGTGTTTTGGTGTTGGCTATGGTCAGGGAGAGCATCAAGCTGATTGTGTTTTCAGTGCAGTTGCAACTTCTGTAATGTAAAGTATTTATTTAGGTACTGTATGTAACAGCATAAGACTGGAACATGCCATTCATCCTAATATAGCTTGTGGATTTCTTTTGACTAAGTGTTTCTAAACTATTCAGATATTAACTTTACCAGAATGCTACTTTTAGCCACACTACTTCATAACCTTTTTGTTATCTGTGTGTAGAATGCTTCCAAACCTTTGAGAAAATTTGACCCTTAAATGGCCTAATTTTTTCAAACATTTCCATCATGGCTGAACCCACAGCCTGTGTGTGTGATAGGAACCAACGCTTGTTAGGTGCCAGTTCATCACAGGGCACACTCACACACTGAGTCTAATATGCACAACCTTGGGATGTAGTAGGAAATAAAACACCATCTGAAGAAAAAGAGGAAAGTGTCTGGCCTGAAATTTGAACTACAAGGCAGCATCACTAACCGTTGTGCTGCTCCGTTCTGAGTACATTAACTCTTAATTTCTGTTTACATTGCATTAAATGACTCAACACCTTCAGTTTTCCTCTTACATGCTACTTCATTAATAAATCAGTGTAATATAATAGGAATAATAGAAGTTCACCTGGAGTAAAAAAAAGACAGAACTGCAATATATAATTTATATATATTTTTGTTATGTTACAGTAAATAAAGGAAAGAGTAGCCATTCTTTTTTGGTTCATGCTGTTCTCACAGGAGTTGTTACAAGATAAAATTAATAAGCGGCAAACCATGTGAGGTCACAACAATATTAACTTGGTAAAATTAGCTTGGTTGTTTTTTAAAATATTGCAGTTTAATTAAAGCATCTCACCTAATTGTATTACAAGGTCTTCTAATGAAACTGAAATGACCGGCTCTTCTTCTTCTTCCAGAAAATCTGTCAAGTTTGTGGAATTTTCCATGTCTTACAGCTGGTCATAAACAGAGTGTTTCAGGCTGTAACATAAAAGCAGTTTTAAAAAGTAAAATGAATACAAAGTAGCACAACTCTACAGTAGACGAATCTGGATCTGACAAAAGTAGTTTGTTTCACATCTAAGTACTGTTTTGCTGTCATCCTTCATATATTAGCTTGCTATTTGATTTCCATCCATTCATCTTCTTATTCCTCTTTAGCGTGGCGCCAAGTTAAAGCCTGTGTCCAGATTCTCCTGGACACCATAGAGGACCTCTGATGGCATAGGGAAGCAGACCAGGGTGGAGCCAGGCAAAGGGGAGTGATGGTGGATGTTCAGTTGGGTTACTTAAAATAAGTCATACATGTTATTTTTTGTCAGATTTTCATTTTCTTTGCTGTAGTGCCAGTATTACAGCACAAACCTATATCTTTCATCCTTATTACTACAGCTTGCACAGCCATGTGTTCTAGAGTATAGGTTAACAAAAAACAAAATAAACCATTTATAGGTCAAAAATTACTTCCTACAAGCTCTAATATTTCATATCAAGCTACACTGAGTCAGCTGCGTTAATGAGTGCTTCTTTGGCTATTGTGCTATAATTTCCAAAATGAGAATTTAACAATATTTTTGACTAGTTGGCACAGGCAGTTGTCTGAGTCAGGGCTGTGTTTCACTTGTGGTGATGCACTGCATGGTGCAAACTTACTAATTTGAGAAATGACTGACTAGTATGAGCCTCACAAATTTTATGACATCTGGTTGATCCAGAAATGGATTGGTAATTAAAAATGTGGGCACTAAAGTGTTGTGTGCAAAAGCCTACACAGAGCTATGTCTGCATAATTTAATACAATGGCAAATTAGACATGTCTTAATTAAGGGACAAACAGTTTTGCAGAATAGCTTGAAACACCATAATTCTGAGTGGAACTTAAGCCTGGATAGAACACTAATATAGGGCCACTTTGGCATCACCACTCAACCTAGTCTTTTTGTCCTGGAGAGGCAAGAAAAAGGACAAAATGGTCAGAGAAGACCCTCTCAAGCATTGGGTGACTGTGCACGCTCTATACTGGTAGTGTCCAGGCTAGAATAGCTTAAAACTGTTAGGCAGTAACAAGCTCATGCTCTGTTTTTATTAATTCCAAAATTACCTTAATGATAAAACATTTTCATGACAATGCATTGTAAAATATAAATGCCACCATGGAATTAGATTTATTTCTAGTGAAGCGAGAATTAACTCATATCTCTAATGCATCTTTACCGTAGTAAAGTACTAAACATTACCTATAGTTACTGTAACATATTTATCGATGTAAATGAGCAGTAAACCACTTTTAGATGCAAGAAATGTGCCTTTAATTTTGCCTACTGTTTAATTGTGTTGTCACTCCACCATAAAAGTTGAATGTTCTCATGGATTCTTCACCTACACAAGTGTTTTACATGTTTTTTTTTTTTTTATATTGCACTATAGTGTGGAATGTTTAAACACATACTGTGGTATACTATATACTGTAAGTGTTACATTACAAGTAATTGTCATTAAGCAGGTCTTTGTCATAAATCCAGTAGTTATCTTCACTGTAAATGAGGCAGAACACAGCATATATAACTGCACCTGAAACTTTAAGTTTTTTATAATATTACCACACATTTTATGATATATATATATATATCTCTATTATTAAAAAAAATCTTGGGAAGGAGACTAGGGAGGCAAGATGTGATCTTCTCCAAAGACAATTTGATGTCCCACAAGAGACACTTTAATGTCCCGCAAGAAAAGGCAGTGAGACAACATTTAAAACAAGTTCACGGACATCTAACCAAGCAGTTGCTGGAATGCTTTTGGCAGACACGCTTTATGTGCTTCCAGCTCTTAAAACAATGACAAGCAGAAGATGCAGCTTGCCAGCAATAGCAGCAACAACCCAGCAGATGATCCGACTGCAACTCCTTAGTATGCGGTCAGGCATCCTAATAACCTCCCCCTTCACAACGCAAGCAGCAGAGACACGAAGTGGCAAAAGGAAAGCTGCTGTACAGTCTTTTAAATGATCGACGTGCAGCGCGACAAAGAGAACATGCAGCTCGCCAACAGCAGCAGAAAGATACCAAATGATCCAACGGCATCTCCTTATTGTGTGTTCAGCCGCCCCCCATAACACGAGCAGCTTTATACGTTCTGCGACAAAGTTTTATCCACGCCCGGAGCCACAAATAAAGGACAAGTATTGTTTTTACAAAAGTTTTAAAGTAAAAGTGAAAATAATGCATATGTAACAATGAAAATAACAATCTCTTTAAATTGTATATCCGGTAAACCAAACCCGGGAGTGGGCGAATGAAGCGAGCAGGGGGCAGAGCCCCCTTGTGTATATATACAGTGGTGTGAAAAACTATTTGCCCCCTTCCTGATTTCTTATTCTTTTGAATGTTTGTCACACAAAATGTTTCTGATCATCAAACACATTTAACCATTAGTCAGGTTTGGATTTTTTTTCTCCCTAAATAATAAAAACCATCATTTAAAAACTGCATTTTGTGTTTACTTGAGTTATATTTGACTAATGGTTAAATGTGTTTGATGATCAGAAACATTTTGTGTGACAAACATGCAAAAGAATAAGAAATCAGGAATGGGCAAATAGTTTTTCACACCACTGTATATATATATATATATAGTTATATGAATAATAACAGTTTCATTAAGCACCAGCAATTAATAAAGCCTGCTAACATAACACACAATTCTCAAATTACTATTTCAAGGTAACAGGATTCCAGAGTATTTTAACAGCACTGGACACAAGACAGGGCGGCACAGTGGCGCAGTGGGTAGCGCTGCTGCCTTGCAGTTAGGAGACCCGTGTTAGCTTCCCGGGTCCTCCCTGCATGGAGTTTGCATGTTCTCCCTGTGGGTTTCCTCCAGGTGCTCTGGTTTCCTCCCACAGTCCAAAGACATGCAGGTTAGGCACATTGGGGATTCTAAATTGTCCCTAATGTGTGCTTGGTGTGTGTGTGTGTGTGTGCACGCGCCCTGCCCGGGGTTTGTTTCCTGTCTTGTGCCCTGTGTTGGCTGAGATTGGCTCCTGTGACCCTGTAGTTAGGATATAGCAGATTGGATAATGGATGAATTGATGGACACAAGACAGGAATAACTGCAGATAGGAGGCCAAGTCATTGCACATTTATAAAGCAGCTGTATAGCTAAATTCAAAATAAAGTTTATTCATCCCTGCTTTTCCAGTTTAGGCTGAAGAAGAGATGATAGCTACCCTAGGATCAAAGGACACAAGGTGGGACCAACTGTGAATAAGGCATCAGTCCCTAATAAAGCACACCTATGTACACACCCATACTCATTCTGCTGATCCATTTTAGAATCACAAATTAACTTAATCTGTACATATCCTGGGTATGGGGAAAAGCCAGAGTCCAGGAGACACTAGGAGAACATGTAAACTCCACACTAGGATCTGCCCAAGTTGGGATTTGAATCTAGTATTCAGGAGTTCTGTGGTTACGATATTAACTTCTACACCACACTATTTTACTTAATGTACTAAAGTAAAGAATATATATTGGAAAATGTGTTTCCCAATACTTTTTCTACTTATTCTTTTTTGATTGTAGGTTTTAGTTTAATTAATTTAGCTTTAGTTAATTAATGTCAGATCTCTACAAAGGACTTTTTCATCCATCCATATCTTTTTGTCCTACTTTAAAACCAGTGCTAACAAGATAGGCACTGCCCCTATGAGCCTGATTTAGATTATGTGAGTTAGAAAATGTGTTTCTGACTGTAACGTTGGAGTTAGATTTCTGGCGTGAAACAAACACTGTCTTTTGAGTGTGTGAACATAACTAACATTACAAAATATCTAGTCGCCACATATTCACTACCTGAGCATATAGAACTTGGATTTTAAAATGTTTTCTCACTTAAATATCAAAAAATACTCACGTTGCATGGATGTTTAGTGTCGTACAATAGTAAAATACTCAGTGTAAGCCATCATTTCTAGCTTTACAAGCAGTGGCATTGCTAGACTTTCCCCAGACATTTCCTCCACTTTGGATCCGCCCTGCAGAGCAATGAGTGTGACAGTAGTGAGGACTTTTTTAGGGCAAGCAACAGATTGTCGGTCCATCAGCTCTTTGCATTTTTATCAATATGCCTTAACTTTGGTGTCATTGGTTGGGGTTGAACTAAGAACATGCCTGACTTTACTCCCAGAACCACCTTGGTTGTGTTTTACCTTGTTGCTGTGAGGAGGAGGAGCATTTGGAATATGTCTAGCAATATTACTGCTTGTAGAGTTCACTATAATGTTCAAATTATGACATTAAGTGTTGAGATAATCTGCATACATGTTAAAGAAACCTGAGCTTTTTGCTCCATAATTAGAGATATTACATTTCAAAATCCCAGAGGTTTGTCTTTTTCTGATGACCATGGGCTATATATACTGTACTAAATTCAGTGCAGTTGAGCTTTTCCCAGTTAAGTGCACTTCCACCTATAAGTCTTGTAATTTTTACAATTATAAGAAACTAGCTGTGCTACCTGTCTAAGACAGGTTGAAATCTAAGTAGTCATTGTACACCTAATGACTCTCATCAAAATGTCTGCTCTTAAAGTCAGTGTTTTGCTGGTAAAATACGGTGATGGTCGCTACTGCATTGACTTGGTTTAGCGACTCTAGCCTTGTTGTGTTTGACTTTAGTTTTCCAACATGCGCATTGATTTATTGTTATTTTCACTCATTCATTGCCTAAGTTATCAGTCTTTAGAATTACAGCTATAAAGTTAATTTATGTGGCCCTAGCAGGTGCAAGAAAGTCATGGACATGCTATGATTGCTGGTGTATAAAAAAATCAAAAATGCAATTAATTTATAATAACTATCCAGTTTCTAATTTGTTTAATCCAACTTCCAGGAGCCAGTCAAAGGCAGCAAGTTACTATAGATGGGGGTGCCAGTCCATTAAATTCCTTGGTCATTCATATTGGACAAATTTAAGGGTCCTCGAACACGGTTAGAATACACATACTACACATAGACATAGACTCTGTTGTCTATATTCTCCATTTTTCAATTTTGTCACCTTTTCAAGTCAAAATTTGGAATTAGATAGATAGATAGATAGATAGATAGATAGATAGATAGATAGATAGATAGATAGATAGGAGTTAGGAGACCTGGGTTCACTTCCTAGGTCCTCCCTGTGTGGAGTTTGCATGTTCTCCCCGTGTCTGTGTGGGTTTCCTCCGGGTGCTCTAGTTTCCTGCCACAGTCCAAAGACATGCAGGTTAGGTGCTTTGGCGATTAAAAATTGGCCCTAGTGGGTGTGTGTGTGTGTGCCCTGCGGTGGGCTGGCACCCTGCCTGCGGTTTGTTTCCTGCCTTGCGCCCTGTGTTGGCTGGGATTGCTCCAGCAGACCCCTGTGACCCTGTAGTTAGGATATAGTGGGTTGGATAATGGATGGATGGATAGTGAATATCATTGGAATTGTTAGTCATCAATGAAGAAGTCTATTACTTAAAACATAGATAGACAATTAAAACCATTTGATGTGAACCAGAGACATTAAACTTGGTTAGTTGCTGACATTTTCTGAATGGTGAAATAGCAATCTATAACCAACAAAAGGGCCTTGTCTAGAGTATTTCTGTGCAAATATTGCATGGTGTTTCTGTTTTATTGTACGTGATTTTGCCTTATATTTTGACTGTTTTGTGTTTGTAAATGTGTACAGTGCTGTTTGCCTTTTAGCAAAACTACAATGTAGTTAATGTAAATTGGACTGAATTAAATTAGATCATTTTTCTAGCTAAGGCTGCCATTCTACAACATTTTATACCAGGAATACAAATATGTATCAAGAAAATAATCATTCACATTAATAAATCTCATTAGAATTTTTTGTATCAGTATACTGCTGCTGGATTATGTGAATTTCCCCTTGGGATTAATAAAGTATCTATCTATCTATCTATCTATCTAGAACAGTCTGCTGTTGCAGCAGAGTGATTTGGCTGTACTTGCCTGATTATTTCCCCTTTTGGGACACCAAATGAGACCTGGCCTTGTGCTTCTTCAGGAACACAAGGACAAGATCAGAAAAGCATACCAATTATGTATTACTTACAAATCATAACAAACCAAAACCACATTTTCAGACCCCGTAAATTAGACTTTATGTTGTTTTAGTCCTTATCTGATAAAATGTAAATAAAAGCAGCATACCTTAATGGTTCTGAAAGCCAGTGCTTTAGCAGCAAGTGAAGCTGCCTTAGTATCAGCCTGTTTTGTCCTAAAGTTTTAGGAGAGTTCTTGTTTTTTCACTCACTTATGCCAGTCACAGCAGTACTCTTCACAACACATTCCAAGGCCTGTTTTGGAAAAAGCACTTTCTCAGTTTACTCTGAAAAGGAGCAGATTTGCAGCTTAAGCATACAGGCTGCACAATAAAAGTGGCCGATGAGAGCTTTCCTAATCACTTTGCCTTGCTGGTTAGAGATAAAGACAATGCATATTGCATCATCTTGGCAATAATTAATGTGGTTAGATGAGACGCAGTGTTATATAAATAAAATGATTTGTAATTTAACTTAACATTCTCACACTCACCTAATCTAATTCAGGACCATGATCGTTGGAGCACATACCAGCGGCAAGGTGCAAAGCAAGAACCAATCATGGATGGGGTGCCAGTTCATCACAGTGTCCACTCAAGACCCCAATTTGGAACTGACATGTTAACCAAACACACAGATCTTTTGGAATAAAAGAAGAAAATCAAAGTACAAAGAGATGCAAACTCTTCATAGACAGTAGTCAGGCCAGGATTCAAACCTTGGAAATTGGATCCTGGAGGCAGCACAGCTAACCACTGTGCCACCATGTATTATACATAATGTCATCTATTTTGCATAGCTGCTTTTTATTTTGCTGGGTCATTGGTAGCTTGATCCCATACCGCCAACACTGGGTGCAAGGTAGCGATCAACCGAAATGGGAGAGTTACCTATCATACATCACACTCATGCACACACCCAGGAAGGGGCCAATGTAGTAGTGCCAATTTTTTTAACATACTTAACTTTGTGATGTACAATGTTTACAGACCACTCAAAATAAGCCAATGTAGTCCATTCAAATACTTTACAGGCGAACAACAAAGGTCTCTTGGTTAGACACAGTTGAATCAACTACTGTGTCACTCCTGGTGCCATCCGGGCACTATAGCTGGATTAAGAGGGTTCTGTAAACAGATTGACAGGTGGATTGTAATTCAGATATTAATTTTTACCATCCAAAATTCAAGTTACTTAGTGCTCAGCCAAACACTTTACTATAAAGTGTAAATAATGACCTGTTTAACTTGTTGTTATTAAATTGAAGCTTATTTGCTTTGGATTTATTGTAGAGTAGCTCATTGCTCTGCCACCAAACATCATCTAGAACATGGGTTTAATTTTCAGCCTAGCCACTGGTTGTCACCATACATTGATTAGTGACTGATCCACTATGTGTGTCTCATAATGGACTGTTACTCCATCAAGGGTTGATTTTTTCTTTTTGTCCAAAGCTGCCAGGATAGGTTTCAGCTACTCGGAATTCTGGAATGTATTATACAAGTTAAGAAAATGGATGACTATTTATTTCACTAGACCTGTTGTATAACCTCATGTGTTTATATATTTTTTGGAATTAGAATAGCAGTCTTTATGGCAGCTTTTGAACTTTGTTTACCTAAGGCAAAGTGCATTTTGCACAAGGGGGTTTATGGCCTGTTTTTAAATGATTTCTTTATCAGCAGTTGGAGGTGTAGCCTATACACTCATTCAATGTGCATCTAATCATTAACCTCGACCACAGCAGGCTGTCAAAGTACGGCTCATTATCTGTCTGTAATTCATATTCCCATCTGAACAGAGATGGAGTCAAATACTCCACATTCTGTGACAGGTCAGTGACTGTAAACAGCATTCATATTCTCTTGGTAGCTGAAAGCAAATATATGTGTCAGTCAATGCATTTGTGACAGTGTTCAGAGTGAAAGATGTTGTACATGAAACAGCTGCATACTACACATGTAATGCACATGAACATTCTGAGTAACATGGCAGTGCAGTGGTTATCTAGTTATCACAGCTGCTCCATAGACCCAGGAACCTTATTTCCATTTCTTTTATTCTTGGACTGTGTACATTCTCCCCATGTCCATGTGGTGTTTTCTGCAATTAATGCATTTTAAGTTGGTTAGCCACTCTACATTAGCCTAGTGTAAGTTGTAGTTGTTGCATTTTTGTCCCATTGAGGGTTTTGTTCCCATCTTGAAGCTTATGCTGCAGATAAAAGGTATGGCTTGTCACAGTGGAATACATGAATTCAAATAATATTACTAGATAAATATTTTAATTTAGGAAGAGGGCAGACTAGTATTATAGTGGCTAGTGTTTCTACCTCTCAGTTCAAAATTTGACACGTCATTTTCATTATAAAATCTGAATGTCCTACCCATCTCTGCATGTTTTATCTCTACACTACATCCCAAAGACATGGAATTTATTTCTATTGCCAAATCTAAGCTGACCCTGTATAAATGTATACCTCTAAACTGTAGTCTCATCTAAGGTTAGGTTTTTTAATAACTTTAAAAAGATTCATTATGGGTGCGTACAAGTCCTGCAGCGGATTGACATCGACACCCAAGATTGGTTCTTCCCTTGTGCTACTAGGATAAGGCCAGTCTGTACCCTTTAGTGCAGGGGTCCCCAACCCCCGGTCCGCGGCCCACTACTCACTCACTCAGTGAAGGGTTACAGCAAAAAGGCTGCCCCCTTCACTGAGGACACTTTTCAGAACGCTAGGCGGGCGGGGCTTTGCAGCGGCACAGAGAGATGAGAGAGTATTGCAACGAAATATTTTTATGTTTCTGACAGTTTCCCCATATGACACGAGTCTATAGAAATCTCGTTACTATGAAGTACATTTACCAGCAGATACTTTGATTACAACCAAGTGTCCTTGAAATGCTTGAATGAATCATCCACAGAGCAGTTAGTTCTGTGGTCGCAGCTCAGTTGTGCACATTTGCACAACGATCCCCAAACAGAAACATTGTAAAAAATGTTCTTTCTTTGAACTTTCCTCGTACTGTTTTTTTGCTGTTTTTGTTTTCTGTGGTTTTCAGTGATACCTTTTGCTTATTGCTCGTCAACAATTGAAAAACATCCATCGGCATTTAACTCATTGTCACCCTTCTATAGAAATGGCAGACACGAAAAAACGATAACAGTGTTAATGTTTGTGACATGCAGTCTGTTGGAATGACAAATGCAATGCATATGTCTTTGTTATATGCAAAAAAGTAAGAAAAATCTCAGGTTGCAAACGTATGCGAACTGCTGCATTTGAAAATGGCGAAAAAGCCGTTTTTATGTGGTTCAGTGATGCTCCTTCAAGAAACATTCCTATTAATGTGGCACTCATTCAAGAAAACGTTTGGTTATTAAACTCTCTTGGGACCTCCGTCAACGGGACAACACACTGTGAGCATGCTGTTTCCCTGCCCTGGCAATGGACAATCTTACACAGATGCTGCAATCGTGCTTTGGGATGCACTTCAGTGTGACGTTCCCTGTGTGGGGTTGATCCCAAAAGTGTTCAGAAACCACACAATATGAAGAAGAAGAAGAAAATTATTCGGCTTCTGATTGATAACTGTGTTGCCCACAACATACTTCCACATTCAGATAATGTTCGTGTTTAATTCCTCCCACCCAATTGCACAACAGTGCTTCAGCCATTGGGTTTGGGCATCATTCGCACCCTGAAAGTGTATTATCGCAAGGAAATGCTGAGAACAGTTCTCGTCAGCATAACTTGTAGGCAGGAGGACATTAAAATTAACACGAAAGAAACTATTGAAGCTGCTTCCATTTCCAACATCCTATCTTTGTGAAGCAATGTTTTCTGCAGTAACAGCAACCAAAATGAGATTACGGAGTAAACTGAACATAAGCAACACACTTTGCATGTCACTGTTTTCCATCATCCCCAGATGGGATCTTCTGGTTGCAGGAAAGCAAGTTCAGGACTCCCACTGATTCTGCATTATGGTAAGCTGTATAATTTCTATTACAATGTTATAACTTAACAATAATAGAAATGTAATGTAAATCATGTATAAAACTGCCCTACAAACCCACCCTAAACCCCCTATAAACCCATAAACCCAAACGCTCGCCTGGAAAAATTTTCTTCTAGTAAAGCGGTCCTTGGCGTTAAAAAGGTTGGGGGCCACTGATTTTGTGTACCCATTGAGAGAATTTCCTTCAGCTCTAAAATCCACACTTGTTTAGAGGCCCCTCATGTGCCCATTCAAATTTTTTTGATCATGTGGTCTTGTCCACAGTGATTGCTTCTCTAGTGCAAATACCTGCTGTATAAAATTCTTAACAGAAATATGCATTTCAAAACCGTGCTTCAATTACAGACCCGAAAACATAGTAATGTATGTAGATATGTGTACGCACATGCGCTTCATGTCCAATTAACAAGTATCAGAGCTCTATGCATGTGATCCTGAACTGGAATTAACAGGTATAAATATTGTCAGTGCCACATGGGTTAGACAAGCATCCCCAGCAGAGGGGGGGGATAATTCCTTACTGGAATCCTGGCCAGGAGAAAGGAAGGAATCAGACCCAAAATAGGTAGTCAGAAGGCATGGACAGACAGCCCATCAGACGCTGCAGGAGATATGTTACTTCCCAAATTTTGGGACTTCCATATGACCCAGAAGTACTTCCATCAGGCAGTGGCGAAGGCTCTGGAAGTACTCCCCAGTCCTTAATAAAAGGGACCACATTCCCTTATCTAGGCGAGTCCACAAATAACCAACATCGTCCGGTGACTGGCACCTTGGCATATCTCCATTCCTCTTCATGAATTTCTTCCACAAGCCATTCTCAAGTAAACGGTCATGGAAAAAAAGGACAGAAAAAATTGTGTAGGGTTGTACACTCACAATAAAATTTATAAAAACAGGTTTTCTGCCCCCCAAACGGCCATAAAATCTTGCTGACTACACCAAATGTGATGGATCTTGGAGTCAGCGAGCCCCAAACCCCCCAAACACGATAACACAAAGAGTACCTGGTTCAAATAATGGTGTGATTATTACACACAATTCCTCAAAAAATTGTCCCTAAACACAAACACATGTACAAAAATCTCTCTCTCTTTCCACAATTCCTCTCACCACCCGCCTCCAGTCGAGTGTTGCTCTATATCTTCCCAGCTCCAACTCACCTGGATAAGGGAGTGTGTTCCCTTTTATTAAGGACCTGGGAATACTTCCGGTGCCAGGGCCACTGCCCGATGGAAGTACTTGAGTGGCACATTTAGGTTAAGACCCTGATTGGTGTGATCAAAAGGTCAGTTTTGTAAGATATTGTGTAAATATTCTCCCAAATATAGTGTGAATAGTTAGACAAAAGAAGAATTAGGAAATGTGTAAGATTTCATTTAACAAAGTACAACTGTTCAGCAGAGCAGTGAACTGCTAGGTAAGGAGGAATCCTCTGAGTGGTGCTTTGTGTGGAAACTCATGACTGTCTAAAGCAGAGTTTCCCAAACTCGGTTTTTGTTCCAACCAGATTCCTAATCAGTGACAACACCTGATAGCACTGATCTCATTTAATTAGCTGGTATTATTTTTCTTTTATTCTACATTCAGAAAAGCACAGCAGCATGTTTATAAGACATTTAGAAATATTTCTGCTTTTGCTATAGATTTAAATGCTTAACTCTCTTTTGTTGATTTCATTATACTTTGCCCTTTTCTCTGTGCACTTTTTCCCCCTTTGTTGTATCTTAATAATGACAAATAAAAATGAGCAGAGCAGACACGCTGGCAAACAACACTGAATAATCAAAGGCTGCAACTGCTTTAGAGTCAGACACACTAATTAGTAAATAATGGATTAATTAAACAATTAGAACACCTAGAAAAGTAGAATGAAAATCAAGATGAAAATACTGTTAAAAACAAAAAAATACATTATTCCCATATAACTGCTTGGTACATTTTAATATTTTTTTTTTTAGCAAACTTAGTTTTCTAATTTCTATATTGTTCCCTAAACACAGAACTTGGGAAATAACAGTTTACTTCATTAGCCCAGGAGTCCAATTAAAAACAGAAGCTGGTTGGAACAAAAACCTGCAGCCACAGGGGGTCCCCAGGACGAGTTTGGGAAACACTGGTTTACGGTGATATTAATTATAAAGAAGTAAAATGACTATTTTGTCTTTAATTTACAATATACAAGTGAAAATGCAATTTTTTTCTTAAAAAAGGAATGTTGGTGAGCCAATTGTAACTAATAAAGTAAAAAAAAACTCGGCTTGTGGTCTATAGATATGTGCTAAAGTTAATTGCCAAATCCAAATTGTCACTCTGTGGGAATGGGAGTGAATTTACCCTTCAGTGAACAAGCTGTGTCCAGGGCTGTTTCCTGTTTGCACTCAATATTGTGATGGTCTTTGCACCCCCCAACAACCCTAAATGGGATTAAACAAGTTTGAAAATGTCACATTATGTTATAAACAAGTAGAAATGGAGCTCTGATGTTAAGCCAAGCAACAAATTCCATTAGAAACACTAAGACATTTTTCCTTATATTATTTAGAAGGACTGTAGGGTTCTTCAGTATAGCTTGTAAAACTGAATGCATTATGTAACTATTGTTGGTTGCAGTCATATACTTTATTTCTAAATTTGAATTTTATATTATAGGATTTACAGTTTGAGAAAAATGGTGTCATATTGGTTAATGCTGCTGCTGAGCCACAGCTCCAGCTTCCTTCCAGGTCATTATTTATGTGGAAGTGTCAAATTCTCCCCATGTCTCTATGTCCGTGGTAGCTGCTGGGTTTGTTTGTGTGAATCATACACATACCACCTGATTCCTCTTGGATTTTCCTCAAGGTACTGTGATGTTAAGTAGTGTGGTGACATGACTAAGGTTTTGTTTTTTAAAAACCAAGGCTAGAGGTTTTGTCTCCACTGCTGACAAACTGTATGATCCTGAAGAAGACACTGAAACTATGTTTGCTGCAATAATCCATGTAAACTATTGTACTGTGTCTATATACCTGTTAAGTATCATGGGATGATGTTTCTTTACGCTGTACAGTGCATGATTTGGCATGACTAATGGGATGTGTGCCTTTCCTAATGTTGCCAGGATAGGCCCTGGTTCTCACGATGCCAGACTAGATTAATGGATAAAAAGACTGGATTGATCCAACACCCCAAAGATATTCAGGCTATGTTCCCTAGCCCCTATACATTTGGATTGTTGGGAATGTGTGCAAAAGCCTACATTGTAATTAGTGCCCCATCTATAGTGGGTTCCTGTCTTGCAACCACTGCTGTAATTACAGCCTTCATTTCATTACATAATTTGAGTTAATGAGTTGGAAACATGAATGAAATTATTTCAGCCACAGTAAATAAAGTCTCACAAAAGTAGTAGTTTTACTAATAGTATTGGCATGTGTCTAGAAAGCAATGAAATTCTCACTTACATGTCTATCCAACATGCAGCTTTGCCACACTCCAGCACCATAAAAATAAGCTTGATTCAGAGACAGCTATCATATTTTCTTACATTAAGTCAACCACAGAAAAAGTGCAACTGAATCAATAAACACTGATCCACACCAAAATCTTTCTCAAATTCTCAGATTTAGGTGTGTCAAATCCATTTCTGAAATTGGAATTTCTTTAACTGTTTCCACAATATATCAGACTCAGCAAGAAATATTGGTTTCTTTTATGGCATAAATATTATTCATGCTCCGAATATTATCTGAACTATGTTTTCAGATGGAAAGAGTCAGCCTTCCTCATTTTTAACATTGCTCTAAATCAGTATTTTTTTTCACTCTTCTTATTCCTTCAAAACATTAGAAAGGTGCTTTTTTGTTGTCCAGAAAAGATAAAGTTGTTGTTTAAATGTTTTTTACAGATATATGCAAGGTCAGGTTGATCCACCCATTGTTTTGACCAAGTAACAAGTTCTGTAAGCAGACAGTAAAAGAATGCACACCCTTCCACAGTTTTCTTGGTAATACAAGTATTACTAGGGCGTTGTATTGTGTTAGCCCTTACGGATGTAGTGAGAAGTCAAGCAAAATGACACCTTTTATTGGCTAACTAAAAAGATTACAATATGCAAGCTTTCGACATCTTCCCTGAAGAAGGGGCCTGAGTTGCCTCGAAAGCTTGCATATTGTAATATTTTTAGTTAGCCAATAAAAGGTGTCATTTTGCTTGACTTCTCACTACATTGGTAATACAAGAAAACTATGAGTAACTAGTTGAGGATCTTCTCTCTTCCTACCTAGCACTTGGGTGAAACTTGTCTTTAAAAATGAATTTACCACACTCTCATTTGGATTTACTCTCTGAGAACATGGGTGTGGTCTCTGATGTATTCCTTGTGTGATTTTGGACAATCACACAAGAAAGAAATTGTTATTGTTGAGGAACGTGAGTAGAGGTTCCACCAGGACATGGTTCAAATGGAAAGACGTTGTAATTGAAAGTGAAGTGAGTCTGTGTTAGCAGGCATCTATTAGTCATTCCACCATGAAGCACCTTCAGAGGATTCTATGAGGAAAATACTATCAAGTGACTACTTTTTGTAAGTAGTAATTATATTTTAAACAATTCTGTGTGTCATTTCCAATTTTTCGAAGTCTAAGTAATTAATTTTAAAAAATATATTATGGTGTTTTCTTGAGAGTAGTGCTATTTAATTTTATACCTTCATCTGTTAAAAATCTGATGTGACAGAACAATTCTGTTGCCAGATTTGTTGAAAGATCAATTTTTGAAGGAAGTGATTTTTTTTAGACCAATGTAATAAGACATTCAGGAAGTGATTTTTATTTAGTCTAACAAACTAAGATATTTTCACAAATTAGTGCATAATATGGCTTATTTGTTTATTTTTTCAGGTTTAGCTATTTTAAAAATGTCTAGAAATTGGGAAGAGTCTGAAATCACGCTTCAGTGAACCCCCTTCTGCAAGAGAATATGAATTAGATTTTTCAGTCAAACCAGTTTGTTCATTCAGCCAATAGCTAATTCTCATTCAGAATCTTTTTAAAGTTGTCAAGGTTTCTGCTTCAAGTATATGACTCAAGTATTTATCCCAGATTCTTACAACACTTTGTGCTTTTTTGTTCATCCACAGTGAACATGGTATAACAGGGTTAAGACATATCCTGAATATATAAACAATTATTATTCCAAGTTAATATACTGGATTATAAAAATTAACTGTGGTGTTGGCTGAGATTGGCTCCAGCAGACCCCCGTGACCCTGTAGTTAGGATATAGCGGGTTGGAAAATGACTGACTGACCGATAAAAATAAATGTAAAGTCTCAGTAATTATTTTTGTTTAATTTAGACTGCTATGTCTGAGTTCCAAGTCTTTGAATTAGACTAACTGGATAAAGACACAGAAATTAATATATTGATAATAAATGCTCCACGTCATACTTTGTCCTTTTGCAAAGATTTTGGGTGAAATTATTCTGTGATTAGTGAAATTGTATGCTGAGCTCCTGTGGGGGTTCTTCTGCGAGGTCAGACAGAGATGCTGCATACTCTTTGCTGAGATGCTTTTCTACTCCTCTTTCTTTGGCCCACTTTGTCTTGTGTGGGTTAATAATTACTCATGGATTGCATTTGCAAGTTTATTAATTGTCCCCAATTGTGACAGTCCTTGTTAAACACAAGTTGCAGTGACTAACAGACAGTCATCTCGATGAAACCTTTACAGTATATTCTGAAATCCTCTTCAGTTATTTCTCAAGTTAATCCCCATTTGTTAGACATTCTCAATTTGTTGGTAGGCCATATCCTGTCTCATTCTGTGTGTCTGAAGTGGGCATTGTTCCCATGATGACATAAGACAACTCCTCGACATTCAAATTTGATTTCAAATAAGATTTAAAAGCTATGTTAGAGCTTAACTGTACACTCTGTCTTTCAATGCCTCCTTAAATAATCTCCACACCTTAGGATGTTCTATTATACAAACCTATGGTAAACTGGAAAAAACAGAATGGGGTCTCACTAAATCACTTTTAGATAAATGTCATCTTGCTTTACCTGTACACACAATAATAAAAATAATGTCCATAAGCATTATATGTCTGTGATTGACTGAACTGGATGAATGGATGGATGGAAAAATTGTAAGTAAGAAATTTAACTAAGCTAAGAACAAGCACAGTTTAAGTTTTATATGACAACCTCCACTGATATTTGGCATGCAGGGTTCAGACATCATTGTCATGCAATGTAAGAATTTATTCAGACATCCATCCATTTACTAAAGCTTCTTAACATACTATAATCTTAGGGTCACAGGAAACACTGGGTACAGCAAACATCATTCCAAGGCATTTTACAAGTGTGCACTGTGATTCTGGGGTACTTGCTGCCTGCACATCTTATGACCCAGGACATCGATTGTCATGACCAGTATTAACCAATGGTGAGTGAGGCAGACAAATAAGCCTTTAAGATCAGGTTCATGCAAGTGTATCAAAAGAACAGAGAATTTAAAGTGCCCCATAGTGCAAAACTGTGTGATAAATAAATCATCCAATAATTAGTTCATTAAATAAATCTGTAAAATCTGAGCCAATGTCAGTGTCTTAGGGTTCAAATGAATAATCCAAATAAATTAAAACACCCAAAATGGAGAGATACAGCCATTACATCATTTCTTTGCACTCTCTCTGTCCTCATCGGGTCAGTGGGAGACATTAAAGTTGCAGCCTGTCACACACATCATCAGTCCAGCAGTTTCCAAGTAGTTTTACTGTGGGAGCACAGGAAGGATAAGTGGCATAGTCAGGGTCACTCTGTCCAGTGGATTTACAGACTAAACCAGCAGCCTTATCCATTATGCCACAATGTCATGCCTTAGGCATAAGGAAGGAATCAGTCCTGGATGGAGTGCCAGTCCACCACTGGGTACACTCACTTGTACACAGCTAGTTTAGAGCTGACATTGAACCTAACATGCATGTCATAAGAACATAAGAAATTTGACAAATGAGAGGAGACCCATTCCTCCCATCAAGCCTGTTTGTTTGACTAATAGCTAAGTTGTTCCAATATATCATCTAGGTTCTTCTTAAAGGCTGTCAAGGTTTCTGCTTCAACTACATGTCTTGGTAGTTTGTTCCAGACTGTTAGAGTAAAGAAGTGCTTCCTGGCTTCAGTTTTAAATGCACTTCCCCCTAATTTCCACCAATGTCTTTAATTTCCTAGGAGAAAATCCACATAGGTGCAAGAAAATCATGTGCATAGGAAGTGTTTAGGCTGAGAAGGGAGACACTAGCAGGTTAGTTGATTTGTAGATGATCTCTTTGTAAGACAGAGGCAGAAATTAAACAGGTAAAGTCCTATGAAAGGCCAATCAATTGCAGGACATACTGGATCATTTGCAATGTATCTATGATAGTATCATACTAGCAGATTAAGATCAAACTATGTAGTTCAATACTAAGAGGAGCTAAACCTCATGTCTAATTGCTGTGTCATGAACAGAGGAACTAGATCAGTCAAAAGTTTAACTCATCTGCAGCAGGTTTTGTTTGATTGCCCATTAACAGCAGCGCTTTTGCAAATGACATCTCAATTAATAATGTGCCATTACACATTCCTACTGATTTTATGGGACAGAGCACAGGAAATAATGATATCCATATGTAACATTGATAAAAAATAATTGCAATTGTTTAGCTATATTTAATGAAAATGAGTGACTTTGTCATTATTGTAAATTTGATTCAGTTCAAATATATCTAAAGGCCCTGAAATCCATATATGGAAAGTAATGATGACGAAAGGTACACATTAGTTGAATCATATCTGAAGCATAATTCTCTCTCTCTCTCTATCTCATTTCCCAACTGTGTAATAATCAAATTAATCCAACTGTCACCAAAGTGTATAACATACCTAGTAAGAGGGTGGATATTATTTGTAAATGTCATATCACAGTGCAAATTTCACAGTAGAACACAAGCTCTATGTAATATACATATTGTGGAAAATCTTTTATAAGATCTGGAGGATACACACAAAAGTATTTCCATGACACTCCAAGTAGTACATCATGAAAGAAACTTGCAGGATATTTCAATGCATACTTTCTTAGTCAGGGGTGTTGACAGTGTCTTTTTACTGAAGATTAATTGCTGAATGTATGTTGATCTAAGTTAAAATTGATCCGTATTTCTCTATTTCTTATATTATGAAATGTAAATATTTCCGTGCATCGCTTGTCTTTTTCTGTGATGCTGACTTAATTATATTTGATTCAGTATAATGCCATACTTCAGTTAAAATCTAAAATATGGTTTCCATATTTTTTAATGGCATGTAGGTGCTTTTTCATGTCAGTTAGTCTTGTTACTGTAAATGCGTACAAAGACCAGATCAGCACGGAATCATCCAAAGCCGATAGCACACTTTAACTGACCTACTAATACCAAACAAATTGAAAGTTTATATCTAACACACACATCTTTGGACTGTGAGAGGACCACTAGAACACTCAGAGAAAACCAAAAACTATACAAACACGAGGAGAGCATGCAGACTCCACAACCATAATTGCCAGATGTATATGTGAACCCAGTTTCTCCCGCACTACTAACCGTTTTGCTGTAAGTTACTTGAATCTTAAGAAGAAGTCTTGTTGACTTAGCTAAGCGTGTTGCAACCTCTTATATTAGTTTAGCCATCCATTTTATAACTAGTTCAGAATAAGGAAGACAGGCCTATCTTGGGTATGTATTAGGCCAGCAGATTTTGTCAGTCCGTGAGTAAAAACATCAGAAATGATCCAGAAAATTTGAGAAATCAAGAAAGCATCTCCTTAAAAAAGAGAAGCATATGGGAATAATTCTCTTTTCAATTGTGTATATCAGTAGCCTTTAAGCATTTTTGATATTCTTTTGAGCAATACAGCATTGCTTCCCCATGGCACTTGCTTAATTCAGATGTGATCCTGGTATCGAGTAAGTAGTACATGCTCAGCATAATTTCACAAGCATTTTCTTTTTGCCAACAATACAAAACAAACTTTCAGGTTATTGGTTGGCTTTTGGAATAGACTTCTAGATTGTATAAAAGGATGTAAAAAATTATGGATAAATGTTTTACGAATAGCAGTAAATACTTTTCTTGTTTTTTCTTTTAAGTGTATTCTGGGTTTTATCTGTATATTTAAAAAAACGTGACTTATGAAATTCAGTGGTAAAAGTGAAGCAGACTGTTTAGATATTTTAACAGTTAACTAATTCAAGAAATGGTACTCTGTGTCCAGACAGAATGTTCCAACTCCTAAGATTTCTAATGATTTCCAAACCAGTTTTACCTCACAGAGCAAAGGAAAAAGCAGATTGGTAACATAACAGAGTTTCATAACATTGCCATCATTATTGTCACACTTTGAAGGACTGTACTGTACATTAGAAAGAACTAACGTACTGTACCTAAGGCTTTAATTATTAACTAAAATAAATGAGTGTATAGTGTTTATGTCACAGCAGAGCAATCAAGTCTGCAATATGTGTGTTTTGTCATGGAGACAAATGAGATGCTACTATAAAAGTGAATGTTAATATTAGTTTAATTATATACATTTTGAGAAAATTGCCTTATTTTGAACAGAAATGTACTCATCCAATCATGAAAAATGTTGAGTGGAGAAGAAAAGTGATTACTTGGGTTTATTTAAAAAATACTTTCCAAGTCATTAAGTTTAATTTTTTTAACCTCAGGACTGAAATTAGTTTGGTTTTAATTCCTTAGCTAAAAAAATGTATTGTAAATTTTTGTGTGATTTTGGAAAATATCTATTAATACAAAATGAGCAATGCTAGCATAGAGTCAGTATCAATATTAACCTAAGAAAGGAGAAAAGGAACTGAAATAAGTTCCCCATCCAGCTATTAATATTAGTTAAAACACACTAATTTATTAAAATTATGTAAGTAAGTAGAAATTTAGAAAGGAACTGATTTATTGTATAACAAGACAGCCAAGAAGATCTGGGGCTGGATGCAATTGTTGTATATGTGGTATTGAAAGATTAGGGGCTGTGTGCCAGAGATCAGGGTTTAAGCCACTGAAGCTTCTCACCCCCTGACGCCACTGTCCATTTTTAAACCTGTCATTATGTTTATATCAGTTAGAGCAGTTACGCCGTTCCAATGTAATTAATTAGTTCAAACACTATTGTATTTAGCTGCAGTCTTTACAATAATAATCTGCGATAATGTTGTTCAACCAATTCAGTCTTGTATATGCTTACATATGCTATTTTTCCACAGAAGTGACATGTTTATGCTCTTCTAGTTAACTTACCTAAAGCAGCTGGAGAAGGATGCTGCTTTGTGAGCTGTTTATGCACGCACATTCTGCCCGATGTTTGGTTCACTTGTATTGGGTATCTGAGCAGCTGTCAGGCGAGTAAAAGTGGAAAATGTACAAAATATATACTTTCAATTAACTGCTCTCAATGTAAAATTGAAACAGCAACCGCATTCCTAGTTGAAGCTGTTGTGACGGGCACCCACAGCTGAGGCAATACCTCCCCTGGGACACTAGAAGGCAGCCCTCCTGGGCGGCTGTGGTACCACGGACTCCCGCAGTGCACACTGGGAGCTGGGGTTTCATACAGCCCTGGTGGGTTCCAGGTGGAGCTGCAGAGCTTATCAATGGACTTCCACCACACCTGGGATTGATTCCAGGTAATACTAATGAGTCACCTGGAGCACCCCCAGGAGTAGACTAAAAGGAACCGCCTCACTCCAGAGCCAGAGTTGGGAGGAGGTGGATGAAGCTTGCCTGAGAGAGAGTGGAATTGGAAGAGAAGAGAAGAAGAGAACAGGGCTGTGAATTATGCTTAGATACTGTGCTGTGGAGAAAGAAAAAAAACACTCCCTAGCTGTAAATACTGTAAACTGTGTGTGTTGGACTGGAATTTGTGTCTGCATGTCTGTGTCAGGTTAGGGAGGCTGTACACTCCCCGGTGGTCCACACTGTATACCATGTTACTCCATTTTAAGATGTATGAGTTCACAAATTCACCAGTGCTTTTCACTGGGAAATTCTGAAAAATGAAAACTTTGAACAGCATGATCTGTTTGAGATCTCTGAACAAAAGTTGAACAAATTTCTTTGAAGAAAAGTGTGCCATATATTAACAAAATTGATCCCCAAAGGGGGTTCAATTGTTTCAGGCAGACAGACAAACAGACATTGGCTTTCGCAATAGGTGCTCTGTACATTATATGCGCTAGAGAAAGTCCTGAGTCTTGAACTCTAAAGTGTTAGCTATAAGAAAAGATTTAATCGGTTGCATCTTTTGAATTTAAACAAATCAAGATCAAAGGGAGACATGATTAAAATGTTCAAGAATAAGAAGAGAATGAGTATGGTGAATCCTAATTTTTTTTTACTTTAAATTGAATTCTGCTAAAAAAATTAATGGAGCACAGTAGAAAACCTGTTAACGGTAATCTTTACATAAACATTAGGAAATTCATCTTCACTCAGAAAGCTATTGGTAAATGAAATAAGTTTCCATAGTATTTCAGCATGGTACTGTAGGTAGTAGCATTTCAGATCTCAGTTTCATGATAATTTGAAAAATGTAAGTAAATAGGTATTGATGAGCCAAGTTTTTCTATATGGTCAATTCTTGTCAAAATTGTCTATAGTATAATATAATCATTTATGTTATCTAATTAGATTAAGCCCTAAAAACAATGTTATACCTATTTTGAGGATTAAATACTGCACATTGTATTTGCATTAAAAGTTGTATTCCTCTCAGCAAATGGCATTGATTTTACCTTCAACATCAATTGCTGACTGTGCATAATAGGACTTACCAAAGGTCACAATAACTGCTGAAGTAGTCAGTGCTGTATTGTTTTAGATACCTGAGGGAATTTCTGGCTTAAAGATCACTAGTTAAGGTCAAGCAGCTTACATGAATAAAGCATGTCAATGACAGCCATCTGTATGTGCTTTTAAATTCCATAAATGCACGGTGATTATTCTATTTGCTATAGGCCAGATTTTACAACCCTGTGTAATAGAAGCAGTGGACTCAGAAAAGAAGATGTATGGATAAAGGCCAAATGAGCAAGTGAATTAAGAATTCTGACAGGTTACACTGTTCTTCTTACCAAGAAAGCAAGAATGACATATGACAGTATGGACAGTAGTCAACAGAATAGCCCCTCCAAATAAAGCACAGTGTTGCTTCAGGGGACAGAATGTGAGCATCAAATTGCAGGATGTAGTGCAATAATGTCAGAACTATGATTTTAAATTACTGTCAAATTAAACTGTCACATGCACATTGACTCATTGTCACACCAGGTCTTGTCTTAGGCTCTTTTTGATAGCTTTCTGAGAAGCATAATGCCATCTGCTGAGGCGAGAGAGTGTTGCATCAATTAAAATAATGCAAATTGTGCATCACAAATTTTTAGGACTGGCTCAGTTTCAGTGTTTCTAGATGTGTGGTTTTCCCAACAAATTCGGCTATTTTTGATCGGTATCCATCAGGAACACAAATTTTTAAGAAACATTTTGTAAAACAATGCCTCCTCCACTTTGTTAGCATGCTCATAAATCTTCCCCCCAACTCTTTGATGGTAAATACCCATTTCATCACTCTCAGATATCAGACGGGGACACCACAAATATCTCCACACAGCAGTACAGTGTGTATGTTTGTATACATCGGTTATTGGGGTGGTTACTAGGTGGGTTTTGAGCTGGAATCTTTTTTAAGACCTAGAAACCCTGCTCAGTTTTGCAAATTTAGCAGTGGATGTCAAGTTCGAAAGCCAATGAAGTAAAAATCGAAAAGGTGTTACTGTTCAGTATACTGAACTGTTATTTAAAAGGCAGATGAAAAGCTGATATGCTAAATGCATTTAAAGGGAGAAAAAACACAAGGCAAAGGCAAAGAATTGAAATATAAACATAGTGGATTTACCAGATATATTCCAGGGTTTGTTCTACTACTGTAGAGTATACATTGCCCTCCAATCACATGACCTCTTTATTAAAATTACTACTTAGAAAATTGGCTGTAGACAATGTTAACAACTGGCAGCATATTAAATGGAAGACAGCCGCAGTCCAAAGCACATCATGACATCTGCCAGTTACTGTTAATTTTAAAACGCTGGATCATAAGTAACATTTTTAATAACAGCTTTAAATATTGTATCACATGTTAACTACTCTAGTGGTCTGCTCACCAGAACAAAATACAATTTCTTATCTATAGTATTGCAATCCAATCTTCTCCATATTCTTGACTTTTTTCTCATTTATACTAATAAAAGGCAAAGCCCTCATTGACTGACAGACTGACTGACTGACTCACTCATCACTTTACTCATTTCTTACAGCTTACTTACAAAAGTTAAGCAGGTTTCATTTCGAAATTCTACGCGTAACGGTCATAACGGTCGACAATGTCCGCCATGCTAAACTTTCTTATTTATGGCCCCATCTTCATGAAATTTGGTAGGCAGCTTCCCTGCGCTAACCGAAATCGATGTACGTACTTATTTTTGTGGTATGATGCCACTGTCGGCCACCATATTGAACTTTCCAACGGTCTTTGTTACCTATGGGCCTATCTTCAGGAAATTTGGTACGCCTCCCACGTTGTTGGCTGCCTGCCAATATAAGAACGTCCATTGCTCCGGTCTCTTCATTACCTTCCTTGCTTCGCCACGGTATTCATGTCTCCCTGCTGATAACCATAGCCTTTTTATTTAATCCACGGCTTCTCCGCTGTTTCATTGTTCGTTTATTACGATTATAGTTATTGTGTAGGTATTTTAGACTTACTTTACATTGTTCAGGTACCCATTTCCTTTATCATTCCAACCGTACCCCCATTAACATCTCTATCGAGGCGATCACCATCGATCAAAGAACTGTCACTTACCGAGTGGTTTCCATGCCCGGAGATGCCGCCTGCCTTTTCCATTCTCTGTGTTACATATTGCACGGCCATATCAGGCTCACTCTTGATATCCGAAGGAACATTGTGTCTTATGTATTGAATGACTGGGACAGGTTCGAGGTGTGGACTGATGACGGTACAGGAGATAATTATACTACACAGGAGCACTAGAAGAGTGAAATGCTTAAGCCCTTCACCTATGGTTCTGCATGTGAGTTGATGGCTGCCGCTGAATTGTTCAGTTGTTGCTTTCAAGTGTACCGAAATGGCCAAATATTTTACACCTTTGGACAACCGCCAATGCCTCTTAAACATCTTAGATTGACAGGTGACGATTTCAGTAGTGGACACTTTGATGTTTATGAATGTTTAAACTCTCAAAAGCTGGATGCGAAGTTATCGATGAAACCGGTTGTATGCTTACAACGGTTGACAGATGCCAAATGTCACTTCCACACAACAAGTCCTGCAAATATTGTCGTAATTGAAACAAACCATGAAACTCAAACCGATTATGACAGCAGCAACCCAGGCTGTGAGATTTGAGGCAAGATTGCTGTTCACATGGCCAACTGTACGTTGCATGCTCAAGAGTAAGCTCAGCGCACAGCTTGGTCATATTACAACCGGACGGCCGAACTGACAACGTGGCATACGAAGAGATCCTTAACAAATAATTATTGGTATATTTTCCCTCAGTTTAAAAAGGTTTACTTTTCTTCTTAATAAAAATTGTAAGGCAGTACTTCGCCGCTGCGAAGCGTGGGTATTTTGCTAGTGTTTTAATAATTAAGATCAGAAACCCCAATAAATCCTTTCTTCAGTTTTTTTGTTTATGGCTCATCAAACCATTCAGGTCACACAAGTTGCCTGGTGGCAATTTGAATTTGGCACATTGCAAAAAATATAAATAAATATGCAATTTTCTAGCTGTGATGTTAGTTAAAAACATGTCTTCAGTACTGAGCAAGAGTTAGCTGTTTGGTTGCAAAGTGTGTCACATGACCCATCAAGGCGTGTTCATGTCTTTGTCGGGGCAAACTAAAGAAAACAAGAAAACGCAACCTCAAAGAGAATGTCCTGCCTTCACTGTTTTAAGATCTTTGGCTTAAGGTATCAGACTCCAGAACTGGCGAAGTACCTTTGATGGACTTTATTTGAGTTTGAAGTAACTGCTAGTAATGATGACAATGCTTTAGACAGCATGAGCAAAACTCTGCTTTCGCTAATAGAGTATAAAGAAGTATATTACACAGAGCATGAAACATTGAAATATTGTACAAGTATATAAACAGCATAGCATAGCAGTGGCCTAGTACAACATATTTTTATGTGAATCTTACATGTTTATTGTTTTCAGTCTGAGAATTATTATGAAATAAATGATGCTGCTAGGCGGCACGGTGGCACAGTGGGTATTGCTGCTGCCTCGCAGTTAGGAGACCCAGGTTTGCTTCCCGGGTCCTCCCTGCGTGGAGTTTGCATTTTATCCCCATGTCTGCGTGGGTTTCCTCCCACAGTCCAAAGACATGCAGGTTAGGTGGATTGGCGATTCTAAATTGTCTTTAGTGTGTGCTTGGTGTGTGGGTGTGTGTGGGCCCTGCGGTGGGCTGGCACCCTGCCCGGGGTTTGTTAACTGCCTTGTGCCCTGTGTTAGCTAGGATTGGCTCCAGCAGACCCCCGTGACCCTGTAGTTAGGATATAGAAGGTTGGATAATGGATGGATGGGTGATGCTGCTAACTAACATAAGCTAGATATCAAAAGTATATACACACAATGAAATTCCAACTTTTACTGAAGTAAAGACAAGCTTTTTCACCATTAACACCTAAGAATATATAAGTGAAACACAAACAAATTGTTTTTAGGAAGTAATACGTAAGATAGAAAGAATCAGACAATTAAGTTGTAGCTGTTTGGATTTGAGGAAAAATATTTCGGATCTTGTTCAAGAGAAGTGTGCTTTCATTTGACATCAACTGAAGTAATTCAGATGAGTTTTAAATAAAATCAGCTGTTCCTGTGGAATTTTCCTGAAGGTTTTTTTTTGGTTGCACAGTGCAGAGATAACTATAGACCATTAGAAGCTAACAAGCAACACAGATTGGAAGAGATATCTTAAAACAATTCCAATACAATACATATATCTTAGACGGTTGAGAAGGCCTTTCATAAAAGGTGGACAAAATGTGGCACCAAAAGGACATACAAAAGTGAGGACATCCCTTCAAAACTGATGACCAGGCAAATCATAGAAGTTACCAAGAGGCCAACTGAGCAACAAGAATTTATGGCCGTATCTGGCCACTCCTTGCATATTACTAACGCTTTGAGTAGGTTTATTATGTCGAAACCATGGGATAGGATGGTAAAACAGAAAAACTCACAAAAAAGAACGTCTAAGCCTGTGTACATTCGTAAAGGTGGCACATTCACTCTTTATGGCTTATGGTCTGATGACTCCAAAGCAGAACTTTTTGCCAGGCAGTGTGATCTTTTGGCCAAAGCACTGGATTTGTACAGGTTGACAGTACAATGGTCACTTCTAGCTGACTGTGGGAGCCTACGCAGGTCATTTAACTTGCTCATGTTCCAATTATGAAAAAAGTCCAAAAGCTGTGCTATGTCACTGTGATTGTAGAGTGCCCAAGTGATACACTATAGAAGAGTCATACTAATGCTTCAAAAACACATTTTTTGAAAATATTATTATAGCCTCCCTGTATGTGTATTAATTTGGTTTTCTCTGAGTATGCTAACTTGTAATGCTCTTGTTTATCCACATAAATATTCCTTCCTCTAATTGCAGCCACAGTCTTCCTGGAGTTCTGGAAGCGAAGAAGGGCAGTAATTGCTTATGACTGGGACTTGATTGACTGGGAGGAGGAGGAGGTTAGTAATATTTATAGACTTGTCAGAAATGATTTTAAAGTAATTAGGTAAATTTCTATGCTTTCTGAGGTTTGAAAGATTGATTTTGTTTTTCTTCTCAATTCTTGTAGTCACTAAGCCATAGCTATTGCCATTTGTAACATATGAAAAAGTAAATGTTGATGAATGGATGAATAAATGGCCTGTGTTCTCTACTGGTTCTGTAATCATTGCCTATCTAGATTATTTACTTCTGCTGTCTATAGTACAATATTACCTGCATTTAGTAAAACTGGGATAAAAATATTGTTTCAATATTTAGATATATCTTCAATTTGATCTCAGTTGCTACTATTTCTTAAATGCTAAACCAGTAAGGTAAAGGTTATAATCCAAATTGCATTACAATAAATATTTTCAATTTAAAATTTATATTGTGATACATACAAAAATGATGAGACCAAAATAAAAATGAATTAATTAGGATAGGAAATTTTTCTGTTCTGTATTAGACAGCCCCATGCTTGTTTTAACATTTTTCCCCCCAACTGGCATTGTTTGGCTCTTTGCATCTTTCATGTTCTTGCCCCATTGCCAATTGTGCATTAGTTTTTGGATGCTTAGTTTGCATCTTTTGTTTGTTTGTTTCTTTCTTTCTTTCTTTCATCTGTTTATGTTTTTCAGCAGTGTTTTTATTCTCAATCAGAGGTAGATATGCTGGGGTTTGTTATTGGTTTCTGACTACATAAAGAAACACCGTTCTTCCAGCAGGACAAAGGCAGAGGAAAGAGGACAATGTCCAAGAGATGAAAACAAAATCTTTAAAGAAAGCAAAGGGTCAAAACCAGGAAGACAAACTAATGTACACCAAAGCCCCAATTTGTTAGATCAAAACACAGCGTCTTTTAATGAAGCAAAAAGTCATTTGACCCTGAACACCAACATGGATGCACACTGTATGAATTGTTTGGTTGAATCCAAAGTCTTTGGCAGTGCACTACCTGAGACGCTGACCTTTATACTGTAGCACCTACTGTATGATGTCTTCAAGTGTGACTCCCAAAGGCCAAGCCCTCTAATGACAGGTCACTGCATCATAGCAACCTTCATGCAAAATAGTAGCGTCCATTAAACAGCAAGATTAACGCTCGGATAATTCAAAACAAAGCCAAAATTGAATAAATACCTCTTTAAAGCATAACTTTTTTGTCAAATAATACTAAATGTGAATAGTTTATTCTTATAAACGTTAGGCAAAAAATAACAAATATGCTAAGAAAAAGCATCAAAGCTTCAAAATAAATTTAAGCAGCAAATGTTTTCAGTGCCAACTCAAAACACATGCAAATGAAGTACATACTTGCAGACTCTTTAATGAAGGCTCAGCCATAACTTCCTCCTTGGGCTTTACACCACATGCTGCTTTTAGAAAATTTCTCTCTCTGCTATCCGAATGAGTGGTGTGGAGCATATGTATCAACATTTGGCTGCCTTAATGTCTTATTTCAAAACTTCCATGATTACTTAATATTCATGCATTAATGATTTTTGCATAGAGTAATTTGATTTGTAAAATTACATTAAGTTGCTGGATTAAAAAAAATAATCAAGTAAATTTGCTGTCGTTTTTGTAACTAATTAAACTTCAGTTCATCCATAATGAATTGGCATTCACTCTACTCAGTGAACTGTTTATAGTGTTTGTAATTTCAGCAATTTTTCATTTTCAGTTGATTCAGTAATTCTGTTTGTATCAGGCATACAAGCTGTTGAAGCACTTCACTAGCACTTTTTATTACAAGTGAATTAAGTAATCAAAGAACAAATTAAAGCAATAAGTTCATTAATGGGATGAAATTAATCAGTGTAGCATGGGAGGCCAGTGAATGAAGGTAATAATGCTGCGCAGCCTTGTACCTTGTTGTTTATATTTTCTATATAATGTTTGCAAACCTGAAATTTCTGAACAAATTCACCTGTATGCCATCATAGAGGTGGGGCTCCAGATGCAATAACCTTAATGTTAAAATATATGATGTGGACTAGTGATGAGCAAGACAGCTGACTTTTGTTACACATAAGATTTTACTAAATTAGAAGGAGGAGGTCTGCGGTGGGCTGGTGCCCTGCCCGGGGTTTGTTTCCTGCTTTGCGCCCTGTGTTAGCTGGGATTGGCTCCAGCAGACCCCCATGACTCTGTAGTTGGGATATAGCAGGTTGGATAATGGATTGATGGAGGAGGAGGAGGTTAGGAGCACACGCTGATACAGCGCATTTCTGCACCCACCACATGACAAACCAACTCAGGATCCCAGATATTAACATTAAAAAAAATGTTAATTTTCGAAATATTTCAATCATAGCAGACAGTGTGGCGTGGGGGCTAACATACACTGTATGACCATGAGCAAGTTATTTCACCTGCCAGTGCTCCAATTGGAAAAGCAAAAGAAATGAAACCAATTGTATCTCAAATGTCAGAAGTCACCTGGGATAAAGGTGTCAGCCAAGTAAGTTAATAACAACAAAACATAAATATCACTAAAAAGAGTTTTTTGGGGGATTTTTAAAGTTTTCTGGGGTGGAAACAAGCTGTGATGTTCCATGCCTGCAACCTTGGGCACCCATTCCTGTTTGGGACACCCAAGTAAGTTCATAGACCCGAGGGGGAACCAGCAAGAGAATGTGGGACACTGACCTCTACCTAAGTAGGAAACACAATGTTCTTTTTTTATCTTGTGATAACAGTAATGAGTTAAAAGTGGGTACAATATACACACATAAAGAACATAGTAAATAAAATTGCCCAGACAAAACTAAAATACTCTAAAAGAAAAATAACACAAAACAAACTCTTCGAATTCAAAGAGACATTAATCAAGACCAGAATCTCTCCCAACAGCACACAGTAAATGGAAGCAATCACAGAAAACAGTGTCACTCACACTGGTGATCGTCAGCTCTTCACGCTCCTCGCACCATCAAGCTCTGTATGCCCCTGTCATTTTGCATGTCTTAATTCTGTTCTGTATGCCCTAATAGATCCCTCATGTGCTCTGTCACACACGCACGCTTCTCAAGTTCCAAAACGCGGGCCCTCCTCTCTACACTGCCACTCACAGAGGCATATCATAGAGAGAATCACACTCTCTTTCCACACAACAGTGTCTTATTCTACACTGCTTCACACAGCAGCAAAAGGCATTGTGCTGATTCTCCACACCATGGTCTCACTGTGCTCCACCTTCCACCTACTTTTTAACTACCTGTTTTCTCCATAGCTAAGTCCTTTCTTTAATTTCTGGAGTTGCACTATGATGTCCTGTACGACAAACGTAATCCCCACCTCTGTATTACCTGGGTTTTCTCCAAAAAAACACCAGTAAAATTAATTATATTTTATGCCTGTTGTTCTCATCACCACAACAGAGCATTGTGCATTTTTGAAAGTGTGGCATCCTACATATTTTACGCACAAACCCAGGAAGGCACACTTCACAGGAACTCGCCCTTTGCAGTTACTTAGAACTGTATCACGGAATGTATTAAGTATTGTTTTTAACTTGGATCCGTCTTTAGGATTGCAATCATCATTGTCGTCATAACTGGAAAAATGGACATCGTACTACCAGAAAAATCAAAAGATATGTCGCTCATGGCTCAAAAAATATCAACACATGTCAGAAAATGAGGAGGTGATTTTTTTGTCACTTTAGAGCGTTATTTAAACGCTACATAACTGGTACATGCATGTGGAACTAGCTCAGGAAGATGCTTCCAGACACGGATTAAGCACCTTTCTTCTTGTGTCAATGCCACAAATTTCAGTGGCTGTGAAACACCCATTTGTTTAGCAAATGTTTTGTGAAGTTGTTATAAAGTTGTTTCATATTTAATTTATATTAGCCTCTTCTTGACATTATTCTTAGGTTTTTCACACCCTTATTGAGTTTTTAAATGTTAGGAATTTACCTATTATGTTGTTGTCTGGTTTGACTTCATACATTTATTTTGTAACTTTATATTTATCATTTCATCTGCGGTTTGTTTACTTACATGTGGTCACATTTTTTATGTGTTACCTGGGTGACAACCTGGATGAGTGTGTCCTGTGACGTTATAGAGGCACCCTTGTTCATTGAGGTTTAAAACGCTTCTGCAATTTGTTAGCGGCGTTTGGCTCTACTTTTTGACTTTAATTTTTGTTTCTTGTCTTGTGGTTTTGTTGTTCTAGATATTGACATCCCAGTAACAAACTTTGCTTGCCCTTTGACTATGTCTCTTCTCATGATCTCTTTTCTTGTGCTATATTTTTCTCAGTTAGCACAACAGAAGTGAAACTATGGGTTTTGCTGCACATTCAATTTTTTCACAAATCGCTAGATGTTGACGATAAGTGTGTTCTTCAAATCATGCCAGGGAAGCAAGAAAAAAAACGTTTTTGCATTAAAATAAATATAACAGGAGTGTGCAAGACACTGGAGACAACAGAAAAGAGGAAAGAAACAAAGCACTGTAGTTACTGTAGGCCCTTCCCACCACAAATGTGTTCCCTACCCATCAGGTAGTGTAGCTTGTCCACATTTTCTTCTGCTTTCCTTATGCTCTCACCTTTCTCCTCCTTCCTCTGGCCTGTTGTCTTCCCACTATTATCGAATGCTGGCCACCAGCTCTATTCCAGACTCTACACTCCTTACACCTCTGACTATCACATATTTTTAAGGCATGTGCAAGGACCATTTCTTGAAATATTCCTCAAATAATTTCCAGTGTCATAAATAGCCTTAGGACCTGCTGCGGCCATCCTTATAACACACCTCATATCTACCTTAGGTTTCCCTGCAATGACCCACTTCTGTCTAAAGGGCTAGGCAACCCTCAGATCATGTCTCAACTACAATGGATAGCAGTGTGTAACATAAAACAAAAAAGCCCACCGTGATACCACTTATTAGACAGGATGGTCCTTTTATTGTATGTCCCTTCATTCCCTTCTGCCCTTTTTGTTCCTCTGTACCCCAGGTCTTCCTATTAAATTGTTGGGCATCTTGTGACTTTGCTTCTTTTCTGCATAATATAAAACCCAATGGGGTATTTTTTCACAATGCATGTAAATGAAACACCTCTTTCTGATAAGCAGTTTAAAACATGGAATGCAATTTCATAAGAAGAAGTAAACTGGTTTAACAAACTGTTCAGAGCAGGACCTCTGTTGTTGGCCAAACCAGTTCACATTAATATATAGTTCTGTTTCAGGTCATTTCACACTTTACATCAAATCTGAATCCGCAGAATGAAAGCAAGATGTAAGAGCACTAGAAGCCTTGTTAAGTAGAATTTAGTTTCCAATAAAATTAGCTTCTGATTAATACCGGCTCACAGCCATCCGTACATTAAGATTGAATACATCCTTTAGGCCCTATATCTGTCTCCTTTTTTGCATGTCTGTCCTGTTTATAATATTGATGACTAAAAATAAAATGAACTCTTTGTTACAGTAACGCCTTTGGCCTATTCCACTAAATCAGTAACAAGAATTCAAAGACAATAAAGCTTTTCAGTAAAGTCTGTTGTTTTGCATGTTTTTCTTCTTTCTTTTTATTATTTCCTATAATCACAACCTGGAGAAAATGGATTGCATAGATTTACTTCAGTGCAGCAGTTGCAGTTCAGTTCATGATACAATTTACACCATCTCTGTGATGTTTGTATTTTTCTTCCATTATTTTTATGTATTTTGTTCAAGGAATTGTATTTGCTTATGCAATTCATAGACATGGTGCTGGTCTTCTAATGAATGAAGTGCAGCTTAATGGCTAAGATGGTGGACTGGAAACATAAAATTGCCACTTTGTTGCCACAGGATAGTCTTCTGACATGTGACTGTCCTTTCTAATAACCTTTTCCTTGCAATGAATAGCACTTTGACTTGATGTTTCTTTAACGAACATTTACATGTTTCATAATAAAACACCTACCCTTTCCTTGTTTCTGTATCTTTGACTTTGAATATCACTTGACATGTATTACATACTAGCTGATGTATCAAATTGATTTAACTCTGATTTTGTTTTTCTTCTTACTTTAGCGTTTGTGGTACTTAGCCTAGTGTTTCTCATTGTTGTGAGAGTCTTCCACCGTAGTAAATTAGGTCTAGGAGACACAGAGAGCTGAATTTCAAATAAATGTGATGCTCAGTTTGAAGTGAATAACTAGTAAAGCATGCATATATTGAGGGTGAAAAAGTGGATAAGTAGTCTTCCAACAACTTGATAAGAACTATCTGCATCTTCTCTAGGCAGTGTCTCACTAGTGGGTTTCACCATCTTGGAATAAATCTTTGTTCATTTTTAACAGACAGCACAGTCATTGTTTGACTGGTGCCTTTTGTCGGACCTTATAAATTGCAGGTAATTTTCATTTGCTTTTCAAAGTTAAATGCCAATATTGTTAACTAGCCAACCCGCGGCGTACCATACGCCGCATAATCAGGCCGGTTTTTAAATTATTTTTAAGCACAGGGAGAAAATTAACATTTGAAAAATCAGTAATGTAATAAATCAGCAAGAAAAGCAACATTATAAACAATGCACGGAACGAACCAACACACAATCGTCTGTGACTGAAAACTGGAGGACCGCAATCGCGTCTTCTCTTGAGGGATGGGGGTGCACAGCACGGAGTGTGGAACGGGAGGAGAGGAGAAGGACGTCCATTCAGCTCCCTCTGTCATGCTAGTCTGCTGAATTCTCGTTCAGTATGTACTGCCCGCTCATGTGCCCACCTCCAACTCGTCACTTGAGTCGTTGGCTGCTTTTCTATATATAATCCACCAAGACACCCGACCACGACAGTAGCGAGGTGGGAGAGGGGTGTGCATAAAGGGTAGGGACGTAATGAGTGGGAGCGTATGAGTCGCACTTAGTGGGAATTCCACGGTTTGCAGCCCGAATGGGGTTCAATGGCTTACCTACGCCCCTCTGCGCCGGGTAGACACACGCTCAATCTCATGCATAATTATTTATTGAATGCTAAACACTTCTGGAAAGACATGGTTGTCTAAAACGGGTTGGTGTGAGAATACAACAGTAAGCGAATGAAAAGATGGAACTCGAGAGAGAGCAAAATACAACACAATAGTAAAGCCGCGGCATAACAAACACCGCATAACTATTTATTGATGGTTGAACACTTCTGGAAAGACACAGTTGTCTAAAAAGGGAGGGTTTGAGGATATAATAGAAAGTGAATGAAAAGATGGAACTCTGGAGAGAGCAACATATAATTGTCCGTGAGTGAAGAAGACGCATGTTTGTCGCGGATGCGAATTGCTGTATGTAGCGTGTAAAACAGTTTGCTATGGTGCACGCGGTCGTGCGTCGTATCTGAAAACTCGGTTTTTAAAGACTGCTTACGTCATTGTGTTTTAACCTCAGTTGGAAAGGATTGTTTTAAGGTTCCCATGGGATACGCCTCGCAAACTGTTTTACACGCTGCATATGGCGACTCACCTCCGCGAGAAACATGCCTCTATGAACAGTCAACGTGGCTCGGAGGTAAATGAGGCCTCTACGACAGACGAATATGAATGACGCCGTTCTTTCTGTGTCGTCGCGGCCGAGTTGGTGAGCGTGGCTCTGCAAGTTGTTGTTGTATCCAGTGGTCTTGGAGTTGGTGGGCGTGGCTCCTCCCTGCATGCGGCATAGGTGTCTTACTTGTCGGCGGCTTAGTGAATCCACGCCCATTCCGGTGTGCTTTCCATGGGTGTCTTGCCTTAGTGAATTATATATATAGATGGTGCTTTCACGTGATGTCAATAGTAGACGCTCAAATTGAATTAAATTTTTTTTCACCCAATGTTGCTGAAGTGTATCACAAGCCTCTCTTACTCAAACTGAATGGGTTTCCACATTATCTCTACACCTATTATAAAGCTTATGTTAATTTGTCTGGTGTTATTGAACCTCGCTTTGTGCTAATGGATTTTTTTCCTATTACTAGGATTCTAATTAATTTTTTAAGCATTAATTTTGGTGTTTTTTTAATGTAAAACATAACGAATTGAACATGTAACAAAACATATTTTTCATCCATCCACAATGAAACCTACTAAGGTCAGTTTAGAACCATGGGCTTAGAGCATAAGGCAAGACAGGAGTCAGCCCTGAAAAGGGCTACAGTCCATTGTAAACCCATATACATTTATGTCTCTCGGAGATGTGAGGGAAACTAGACATCTTTGAGAAAACCCATGCCAGCAAAGAACAGATAAGAAGGCTTCATACATGCCTGGGCCCAGATTTCCACCCACACGTTTAACTGTGAGACAGTAGTACTAGTTGCTGCATCACTATGACATGTCACTTTTTAATCATATCCCCTCACTAAGTCTCGCTCACTCTACTGTATCTCAGTTTGTCTCTTTGCTGAGAATTATGGTTTCCAGTACTTCTTTCGTATCAGTCTAAATGAAAAAAATATATATCCTTTATTTACATTATTTTTCCTACATGAACATTCCAGATTTCCCATTAACATTCTTCCCAAAATATGACCATTGTAAGCATTTCTTGAGAAAGATACGCAACATATTTTAATAAGGCTTTGAAGATTTTCTCCTATCAATCCATTTTTTTAAACCCACATATCCAGTTTAAAGATTCAGAAACCATTGTCTATCCTGATAGCATTAGGCATAAAGGTGAGAACCAACCCTAGGGGAAATCAGTTAATTCCAGGACACAATAAGGAACACACTCAGATTGGTTGGGTTTAGACTTTTCAATGACCCAACACACAAATCTTTGGATTCAGGTGAAAAATGCACACTGTGAGACTTGCCCGGACACCACCACATCTTTATAAAAGTCACACTTTTATTATACATCTCCAAATAAAGGAGATTAAAGTCCCGAACCACACACAATGCATATAGCAAATAAATCACCCCTATAAACCTTCTTTTCTTCAGTCTTTTAGCCGCCAATCTCCTCCTGGGAGCTCCATCCTGCTTCTACTCCCGACTCAAGCTCCCCGACTGTTAGGAGGTGGCGCCTTTTATTTCCCGCCCGGATGTGCTCCAGGTGGCTGATGACAAACTTCCGGCAGCACTTCCTGTTGTGGCGGAAGTGCTGCCTTTTGCACCGGAAGCAGGTTCCTCCGCCATCTTGCAGAGTGTGGTGGAAGTAACTAATTCTGGGTCCCACGAGGTTTAAGGTGCCCTCTGGCAGTGGCCACGGGTCCCAACAAGTTATACTTTTCTCTCTCTTTTCCCGTGGTCCTCTTCTGCTACAGGGCGGTTGTCTCCTAGTGGCCCTGAAGCTATTCATGCCACTTTCCGGTCCTTTTAGGCATCCCGGCCGGGTCAAAACCCCAGCCATCTGTGCCAACACGCATATATATATATATATATATATACACAGTATATATATATATATATATATATATATATATATATATATATATATATATATATATATATATATATATTGACAGAATGCAAACTGTATACAGTAAACGCCAGGGTCAGGATTTGAACCCATGACTATGGAGATGTAAGGCATCAGGGTTAAGCACTAGACTACCTGTTTCACCATGAAGTAACATTTCAAAGAAATTAAAATCATATTATCTGCTTCAGCAAAGAAAGGTGTTTCTATTCCCTTGGGTTTTAACATGTCCAACAGCTGTTCTGTGTAAATTAATATCTCACTGGTATCTGAATGTGTGTGCTGACAACTAGTGTTATCACTGGAGTAAAGTCAGGCTCCATCCATCCATCCATCTCTTCCGCTTATCCGAGGTCGGGTCGCGGGGCAGCAGCTTAAGCAGAGAGGCCCAGACTTCCCTCTCCCCGCCACTTCTTCCAGCTCTTCCGGAGAATCCCATGCTCCCAGGCCAGCCGGGAGACATAGTCCCTCCAGCGTGTCCTGGGTCTTCCCCGGGCCTCCTCCCGTTGGACGTGCCCGAACACCTCACCAGGGAGGCGCCCAGGAGGCATCCTGATCAGATGCCCGAGCCACCTCATCTGACTCCTCTCGATGCGGAGGAGCAGCGGCTCTACTCTGAGCCCTCCCGGATGACTGAGCTTCTCACCCTATCTTTAAGGGAAAGCCCAGACACCCTGCGGAGGAAACTCATTTCAGCCGCTTGTATTCGCGATCTCGCTCTTTCGTCACTACCCATAGCTCATGACCATAGGTGAGGGTAGGAGGTAGATCGACTGGTAAATTGAGAGCTTTGCCTTACGGCTCAGCTCCTTTTCACCACGACAGACCGATGCAGAGCCCGCATCACTGCGGATGCCGCACCGATCCGCCTGTCGATCTCACGCCCATTCTTCCCTCACTCGTGAACAAGACCCCGAGATACTTGAACTCCTCCACTTGGGGCAGGATCTCTCCCCAACCCTGAGAGGGCACTCCACCCTTTTCCGCTGAGGACCATGCTCTCGGATTTGGAGGTGCTGATTCTCACCCCAGCCGCTTCACACTCAGCTGCGAACCGATCCAGAGAGAGCTGAAGATCACGGCCTGATGAAGCAAACAGGACAACATCATCTGCAAAAGCAGTGACCCAATCCTGAGTCCACCAAACCGACCCCTTCAACACCCTGGTTGCGCTTAGAAATTCTGTCCATAAAAGTTATGAACAGAATCGGTGACAAAGGGCAGCCCTGGCGGAGTCCAACTCTCACTGGAAACGGGCTCGACTTACTGCCGCAATGCGGACCAAGCTCTGACACCGTTGTACAGAGACCAACAGCTCTTATCAGGGGTCCGTACCCCATACTCCCGAGCACCCCCACAGGATTCCCCGAGGGACACGGTCAATGCCTTTCCAAGTCCACAAAACACATGTAGACCGGTCGGGCAAACTCCCATGCACCCTCCAGGACTCTGCTAAGGGTGAAGAGCTGGTCCACTGTTCCGCACCAGGACTAAAACCACACTGTTCCTCCTGAATCCGAGGTTCACTATCCGACGGACCCTCCTCTCCAGAACCCCAATAGACTTTTCCAGGGAGGCTGAGGAGTGTGATCCCTCTATAGTTGGAACACACCCTCCGTCCCCTTTTAAAGAGGGGACCACCACCCCGGTCTGCCAATCCAGAGGCACTGTCCTCGATGTCCATGCGATGTTGCAGAGACGGTCAACCAAGACAGTCCTACAACATCCAGAGCCTTAAGGAACTCCGGGCGATCTCATCCACCCCGGGCCCTGCCACCAAGGAGTTTTTGACCACCTCGGTGACTTCAGTCCCAGAGATGGGAGAGCCCACCTCAGAGTCCCCAGGCTCTGCTTCCTCATTGGAAGGCATGTTAGTGGGATTGAGGAGGTCTTCAAGTACTCCTCCCACCACCCACAACGCCCGAAGTCGAGGTCAGCAGCGCACCATCCCCACCATATACGGTGTTGACACTGCACTGCTTCCCTCCTGAGACGCCGGACGGTGGACCAGAATCTCCTCGGCCGTCCAAAGTCGCTCTCCATGGCCTCCAAACTCCTCCCATGCCCGAAGTTTTGCCTCAGCAACAACCGGCCGCTGCTCCGCTTGGCCTGCCGGTACCTATCAGCTGCCTCCAGAGACCCACAGGACAAAAAGTCCTATAGGACTCCTTCTTCAGCTTGACGGCATCCTCACCGCCGTGTCCACCAACGGGTTCGGGATTGCCGCCACGACAGGCACCACCACCTTGCGCCACAGCTCCGTCAGCCGCCTCAACAATAGAGGCACGGAACATGGCCCATTCGACTCAATGTCCCCACCTCCCTCGGGACGGGTTGAAGTTCTGCCGGAGGTGGGAGTTGAAGCTACTTCTGACAGGGGACTCTGCCAGCCGCTCCCAGCAGACCCTCACAACACGCTTGGGCCTACCAGGTCTGACCGCATCTTCCCCACCATCGGCCAACTCACCACCAGGTGGTGATCAGTTGACAGCTCCGCCCCTCTCTTCACCCGAAAGTGTCCAAGACATATGGCCGCAAGTCCACGACACACCACAAAGTCGATCATCGACCTGAGGCCTAGGGTGTCCTGGTGCCAAGTGCACATATGAACACCCTTATGCTTGAACATGGTGTTCGTTATGGACAATCCGTGACGAGCACAGAAGTCCAATAACAAAACACCGCCGGGTTCAGATCGGGGCCATTCCTCCCAATCACGCCTTCCAGGTCTCACTGTCATTGCCCACGGAGCATTGAAGTCTCCCAGCAAAACGAGGGAATCCCCAGAAGGTATGCCCTCTAGCAACCCTCCAGAGACTCCAAAAGGGTGGATACTCCAAACTGCTGTTCGGGCGCATACGCACAAACAACAGTCAGGACCCTTCCCCACCCGGCGGAGGGAGGCCACCCTCTCGCCCACCGGGTAAACCCCAATGCACAGGCTCCAGTCGGGGCAATAAGTATGCCCACACCTGCTCGGCGCCTCTCACCGGGGGCAACTCCAGAGTGGTAGAGAGTCCAGCCCCTCTCAAGGAGATTGGTTCCAGAGTCAAAGCTGTGCGCCGAGGTGAGTCCACTATATCTAGCCGAACCTCTCGACCTCAAGCACTAGCTCAGGCTCCTTCCCTTCAGAGAGGTGACATTCCACGCCCCAAGAGCCAGTTTCTGTAGCCGAGGATCAGACCGCCAAGGTCCCGCCTCGCCACCACCCAACTCACACTGCACCCAACCTCCATGGCCCCTCCCATAGGTGGTGAGCCCATGGGGAGGAGGACCCACGTTACCTCTTCGGCTGTGCCCGCCGAGCCCCATGGGTGCAGGCCCGCCACCAGGCGCGCCATCGAGCCCCACCTCCAGGCCTGGCTCCAGAGGGGGCCCGTGACCAGCGTCCGGCAAGGGAAAACGTTGTCCAAGTTTTATTTTTCATTGGAGGTTTATTGAACCGCTCTTTGTCTCATCCCTCACCTAGGACCAGTTTGCCTTGGTGGTTCTACCAGGCATAAAGCCCCGGACAACATAGCTCCTAGGATCATTGGGACACGCAAACCCCTCCACCACGATAAGGTGACGGTTCAAGTAGGTAACCTACTGCAGGTAAGTGACCATCTGTCCATTCATCATTTCATAGGCTTATTTACAATGAGGTATTAAAAAGCAGACTTGGAGTTGGAAACAACCACGGAATTTGAGAGTGAATTTACTACTAATTCCTTTTTTACACTACTTATGCCAGGTGATATCAAGCAGCTTTTTATCAATTACTGAAAATTGCTTAAATTTGACTACTATCTTCTGGCTAGGGCTGACACATTATTTATGGCTCACAAAGTCCCTGACAACTCATACACGAAAGATGCAGTTACATCAATGTGCATTTGAACAGTTTGTGTGCTGCAGACTACTCACACCTATTCTTTATCACTAATGCAAACCTTTAAGCAATTATACCACCTACATCTGAAACTGCATTTGTTTTGTAAGAAGAAACAACCTGGAAACAGAAAATTAGGAAGGGCTGGTAAATTTTAAAATATTAAATTAATTAAATTAATTGGCTGCCATAGGCATAAAATCAAAAATATGTAAACTTACATCTGTCCATTTCACCTTTTGTTGAAAGCACTATTTTCTATTTCAGTCTATTCTCACAGATTCGGGTACAAAGGTGGGCCATCATAGATCACACATGATGCATACATTCACGCTCACTCACCCATACAGTGTTATCAATGTCAAGAGTATGCAGAAAAATGCCCATATTGATCTTGTAGAATATGTAAACTTCACACAGACGGTAACCAAGCATAGAATTCAGCTTATGTTTCCAAAGTTGCGAGGATTCAATACCACCCATTACACCACCTGTCACAAGATTATGCTTTTCAAAAGAGTACCTGGTAGATATGATCAGAATCTACTGTATTTACTGTATATATATTTTATATATATACATATTTTATTCATATGTATATATTGTGGCAAGCCAGAAGGACCGGAAGAGGGATTATGTCTCCTCCAGACCATGAGGGGGTGACCGCCCTGGTGGTTTTGGGGACCAGGGGAACAGAGCTTAGAAGCTCAACCCTATATGGACCGGTGGTCACTGCCAGGGGGCACCCGAATGCTGGAGGAGCCCTAGCCCTCAGGACTTCCACCACACCCGGAAGTGCTGGGGGGAAGAAGACCAGGGACACCTGAAGTGCTTCCGGATGCACAGCCGGCGCTTCCGCCACACCAGGGAGTGCCGGCCGGTGCTCATTGGAAGGCACCTGGAGCACGTCCGGGTGATTATAAAAGGGGTCGCCTCCTGCCATTCAATGGCTGGAGTCGGGTGGAAGAAGGACAGAGCTCGGGAGGAGGGTGGAGTTAGACCAGAGGAGAAGGGCATTGATTGTGAGGCCTGGACTTTGGGGTGATTGGTGCTGCGGCACTGGGGTGTGTGCTGTCACTTGTAAAAGGTGCTTAAAACAATGTCTACCTGTCTGTGTTCAAGTTGTTCCCCACTATATATATATATAGTAGCAACTTCCTTTTAATATATGACATGCCTTATGGAAACGGTAGTATTTCAGCAGTGACATTAAGTTTATTAGATTAACAGAAAATATGCAATATCCATCATAACAAAATTAGGTGCATAAATTTGGCACCCCAACAGTGATATTACATCAATACAATACTTATAGCCTTTGATGAGTGTCTGGATTCTGGATAGAGGTATTTGACACTCTTGACATACTGTTCCTTCAGAATAACTCCTACTCCATTTCTCCTCCCATCCACACCATGATAGAACAATTTCAATCCAACTCCAATCCACCTGGCCTTTCTCTCCTTCCATTTAGTCTCTTGCACGCACAATTTATCAACATTCCTTCTTTCCATCATATTAGCTAACTCTCTCCCCTTACGAGTCATACTGCCAACATTCAAAGTTCCTACCCTAAGTTCCACTCTCTTTACCTTCCTCCTCTCCTCCTGCCTCCAGACACGTCTCCCTCCTCTTCTTCTCCTTCTTCTTCTTCGGCCAACAGTAGCCTGATTTCTGCCAGCACCCTGTTGACTAACAGTACTGGTGGCGGTCGGCCGGTATGGAAATTTGTATTGTTGTCCGCATATTTGATTTGGCAAAATTTTACACCGGATGCCCTTCCTGAAGTAACCCTCCCCATTTATCTGGGCTTGGGACCGGCACAAAGAAGCACACTGATTTGTGCATTCCCTGTTGCTGGGTTATCTTTTTTGTTGAAAGTAGAGTAAATTATTATACAGGCTGAGAGGTGTTCCCAAACTTTTTCTTATGACTATATATATACAGGGTGAGCCCTGTTGCTCTTTATTCAAACGCATATTTTAGGGTATCTGAAATATGAAAATTAAAATGTTAAAAACCATATGTATGGAAACTTATGGCCCACCCTGTATATATATAAATATATATATACAGTAATCCGTCGCTATATCGCGCTTCGACTTTCGCGGCTTCACTCTATCGCAGATTTTAAATGTAAGCACATCTAAATATATATCACAGATTTTTCGCTGGTTCGCCGCTTTCTGCAGACAATGGGTCTTTTAATTTAGGTTACATGCTTCCTCAGTTTCATTGCCCAGTTGATTTCATACAAGGGATGCTATTGGCGGTTGGCCTAGAAGCTACCCAATCAGAGCATGTATTGCATATTAACTAAAACTCCTCAATGCTATAAGATATGCTTCCCGCGCTGTGCTTGTTTGCTTCTCTCTATCTTTCTCGCTAACTCTGCCTGACGGAGGGGGTGTGAGCAGAGGGGCTGTTTGCACAGAGGACACGGACGCTCCTCTACAAAATGCCGCTTTATCGCGGTGCTTCTGTATACTTAAAAGCACGTATTGATTTTTGATTGTTTGCTTTTCTTTGCGGCTCTCTCTGACATTCTCTGCTCCTGACCGCTCCTTATATGGCGCTCCTTTGAAGATAAGATATGTTTGCTTTCTTTTAATTGTGAGAAAGAACTGTCATCTCTGTCTTGTAATGGAGCACAGTTTAAACGTTTGACTAAAGGGTGTTATTTCATGTCTAGAGGGCTCTAATAATGTTAACAGTGTGGGAGAGTTTATAAGGGCTTAAAATATATAAAAATAACCATACAAACATATGGTTTCTACTTCGCGGATTTTCATCTATCGCGGGGGGTTCTGGAACGCAACCCCCGCGATCGAGGAGGGATTACTGTATATATGTATATATATATATATACACACTAGGGGGTTTCCCCCGCTCGCTTTGCTCGCCAGCCACTTCGCATTTCTGCTGTTCACGTTGTGAAGAGGAGGGCTGAACGCGCCCAAAGGAGACGCACTCGCTCCTCCAAAACCCCCTCTTAAACTGTGATACAATGGGAAACAAATATTTTTTTTTTACCTCCTCTTTGTTCGATCAGCTGCTGGCTTGCTGCCGTGCTGTGTGAACTGCATCTCATGCAGTGCTTTGAACATTTAAAAGCCTGTACAGCAGCTGTCCTACTCTTTGTCTTTTATTTCCTGCCCCAGCCATGGTTAAATCTTTTGGCACAAAGTCCCATCTTACAAGACGTGAGTTCTTGATATTTTTTAGTTTATAATTTATAAATGGAATAAGAATCTGAAAATATAACAACATCACATTAAGGTTCGATAAATTCTGAAAAGAATGATACCAAATATAGATATAGGGTTTAAAATAAGGCTGATTTAAAGTGTCACCTTTGCACTTTTTAGGCTTAGGATTTTATATATAGAAAGCAGATATATACACACAACCAAATTAATATTTTTTTTTCTTATTTTGATCATAAAAAGAATCAAGCTGTTTCAGTTGTAAGTATTGCCATATGGCTCATACTTCACTGTTTTTGTACATGATGTAAGGATGACCATGACCGTGAGCAAGTTACTTCACCTGCCTGTGTTCCAATTGGAAAAGCAAAAGAAATATAACTAATTGTTTCTCAGATGTTGTAACTTGTGTTGGATAATAAGTATATAAGTAAATAATGGTAATAATAATAATAATAATGAACTGAACTGAAAACATCATATCTGTTGTCAAAGAGGTTCACCACTACTTTCTCAGGTGTCTAAGTACAGCTTTCATTTGTCAATCTTTTCTCATAAACTTCAACAGGTGAATATTAGGGTCCATCCTCACTGACTGCATAACATCCTGGCACGACACCTGCTGAGTTTATAAGCTTGTAAAACTTTGCAGCGGGTAGTGAAGGTGGTATAGAACATTCTGGTGCCCACCTGCCTTCCATATATACAACAGTCATTGAATTAGAAAGGCAAACAGTATAATTAAAGACCTCAGCCATCCTGCATTTCTCCATCTTCCTTTCTAGAAAATGGTAAACAGTGCCAATGGCACATGCAGATTCAGGGACAGTTTCTACCCACATGTTGTAAGATTACTGAACAGTCAATCACAAGAACAAATATTGTATATATCGTGTGTTACATTGTATGTACATTTTTTATGTATTTATTTGTTTGTTTTTTTTTATTGTATGTTTGTCAACTGTTTTGAAGAGGCATACAGATAAGAAAGTCATCATACTTTGTACACATCACATTAAACTTGACTTGAACTGGATATTTTGATACGGACAAGCTGTCTTGATCAGTCTCCTAACATGCTTTACTAGCCCAATCCATGGAGAAACAGACGAACAGCTCTACTGAAAAATTAAAAAGCAAATGAAACAGTTCAGATCAGTGGAATATTTATCCAAGCTCTTCACAGATACAGGCCAGACATTGGCGCAATGCCATTACAACTCTATGATTCTTTGGAAACAAGTTTAATTTTGTACATTTTTAAAGATTAATGGTTTACTTTGTTAAAAAGTTAAATTGCTTCTGGTAAATCAATAACCCTAAATATTAATATTCTCAAGCTTCATATCATCCAGTTTGGGGTAATGGGGGCTGAAGCCTATCACGGCAGCATTGTGCTCAGGGCATATTACAGCAATATACGGTCATATGAAAATGTTTCGGGACCCCTCTTAATTCTTTGGATTTCTGTTTGTCATTGGCTGAACTTTCGAAGTAGCAAATTCCTTTTAATATATGACATGCCTTATGGAAACAGTAGTATTTCAGCAGTGACATTAAGTTTATGGGATTAACAGAAAATATGCAATATTTGAGGAAGGGGCCTCAAAAAGGCATAAGGAGACAGCAAAAAGGGGACAACATGGATTTGTGAAAAGTCACCAATCTGTTTCACAGGTAGATAGGGATTTCCAGTTTAGGTAGGCATGGAGCAACAGTACAGTCAGTATTTTTTATTTTACATGAATGCACTGTACGTAAGTGAAGATGTTATTTAGGTCAGTGTTGCATTGGGTTATATCCCTCAACACCCATGAAGAAGACTAAGATAAAAAAAATAAGATGAATGCTTCCTCCCTTCCCTTTGATTTGACAACTGTGAATTGACCTCCTGTGAGTAAGTCTATTTGTCTGCCCTATGATGGACTGGTGTTTGGTGTTGGTTTCTGTGGTTTCCATATCTCTGCTACTGATAGAAAAGAAATGGATTGGTGGGTGAACACCACTCTGTTTTCATGTCATCTTCTGCCTATCCCAGCTGCATTGAACAAAGACATGGCAGTCAATCCCAATGCATACTTACTCACATGGGAGCAATTCAAATTCAGCAGTTAAACTTATAGGTATATCTTTTGCTTGTGAGGAAGGCCTGAATTTCTACAGAAACATATATAACACAGGCACACAGAGATTTTTAAATTCCACAGAGAGACTAACTAGCTTGGATTTTCAACCCAGTTTGCAAGAGTTATGAGATGCACTAAGCACAATGTTGCTGATGGATTGAGCTTTCAAAAACATGACAAAACCGTTCATGCCCTATTGCTGTTTTTTGATGACACAAGGTTTTTGGATTACTAGTGTCAAATCCTTCCATCACTGCACTCTTGCACAGAATTTCACATTATGAAACTGCCCACCCCAATCCCCACTTCTGTCTTCCCAGTAGTAGTATTGTTGGTTGCCACCTAACAACTACTGTCTGCTAATCTAATAGTCCAGTACTTCATCACAGTTTCTCTTCTTTATATCTATAAAGCACTTTAGTATAGATATATTTTTTGTATTTCTCCAGTATTGAATTATTTGTGTTTTAGAGTTATGAGGTTTGCTTGCTAATTCTGAGGTTTGCCTATCCCTCCTGGTTATCTGCTCAATGTTCACTCATGTACCACATAATTCCACTGCCCAGCTTTGGGTCTACACACTAAATAATATCACTTTGGTTCTGTTTCTGTCTGAACCCACAAAAGTACCTGGTGATAGCACAAAAATGCAGAAAAACAGGTAGAGATCTTTTTTTTTTTTCCCACTGATGTTTTCTACTGGCTAGTGCTTGTAGTGAGCCAGTACTCAACACTACACAGTTCCGGCACCTCTATCAGTTTCTACTTGAAGTACCAGCAAAATTTGTTAGTATACCACTGTACTCAAGTCTGTACCTGCAGCACTTGAAGTTTCACCGGGGAGACTCTTCACCCCGACTTAGATTTAATGTCAGTGTATCGTCGTGATCAAAAGTTTCAATAGGACCAGCAACCTGACCCTTCCCCTCTTTGATCGACTGTCTGTGTATCACCACAGAGTACTGCCTGTAATTGGTTCCACTTCAAGCACTGGTGCTGTTGTTGATGTTGCCCTCCATTAACATAAATTAATCAGGCAGGTTGATTTATAGTGTAAATACACAAACCAATCAAATCACTATATGGTAGCTGTAGGGATGTTACTTTTCACACAACCAATAACGGTGATAGCTCTGAGAAAATGTATATTTCCAGTAAACATAAATGTCTTAATCTACCAAATGATTGGGATGGCATCCCATCCAAGACTGGTTCCTGCTTTGTGCCCAAAGCTGCTTGGGTTCATGAAATGAAAAGGTATGGAAATAAACAGGTAAATTAAGGTGTTTCTTATTATTCATGGATCATTCTTTTTTGGGATGCTCGAAAAACTTCTTCATTTCTCCCCAACTTAAATGAGTCCATTTATATAATGTGATCGTTTTTCTGATTTTTTCTGTTTTCACTTTCCTCACCATCATCAGTACTAAATATTCTTGTGTGACCTGCTCTGTCATGACATTATTGTCTTTCAGGGATGTTGAAAAGCTGCACACCATGCCTTTCCTTCATGCTCGATGAATTTCAATGAGGTTGTTAACATTTCTCTTTGTGAAAAGCTGTGGCACTTGCTTGTCAAATGAAGCTGTGCTCTGTGATTCTCTGCAGGAAGAAATCCGCCCTCAGTTTGAAGCCAAATACTCAAAAAAAGAAAGAATGAATCCTATATCTGGGAAACCAGAGCCTTATCAAGCTTTTACAGACAAATGCAGCAGATTGATCGTGTCAGTGTCGGGGATATTCTTCATGGTAAGTCCCAGCTGCTCTACTTGTCACAGCAGAGAACATTTTGTGTTTAACACTGAGTGCTTATAAAACTTCATACAAAGTGATGCAAAGTACATGTAAAGATTTAGAAAATAATGATAGAAGTCTTTTAGCTGGGTGATACATACATCCTGTCCGTGAACCCACTGGTTTAATCTTTTACAGTAACAGATGATTGCATAAATAAATATGAAAAAATGTCCAAACTCCACAAAAACAGTGAATTGTACAAACATGGCTGTAATGCAACATTCATATGATCCCATAATCTCAAAAATTGTATGACAACAGCAACCACATAACATAATATAATATCATATTTCATGGTCTTAAAAGGCCAGGGCCTGTCCCAGCAGAAATGGGCAAAAGACAGGAAACAGACGTTGACATGGTATCAGTTATACTGCAGTGCCAATTCATACCCACACCCACCATCATGTACAGCCAATTTGCAATCACATGTCAAAGTAACCAACATGTCCTTAGGGATATAGAAGGAAGAACATAGTACATGGAGAAAACCACACGTAGACATGGCGCAATATGCAATTCCATATGGACAGTGATTGGGTTCAGTAATCAAACCCATGATCCATGAGGTGACAGTGCTAAACACTGCACAATTGTGATCCATCACCTTTTTTATAAACTTTTTGTTAATGCTAATTAAAAATATCAATATGTAAATACGAGAAATGATTTTATAAAAGATATAAGGGAGTTGTAGTCAACATTTAACGCAAGGCAATAACCAGCATTAAACATGATGTTAATTCGTCAAAGAGCACACACACCCGCACTCACTTGCATTTGACAAGTTTGTGGCCAACAATGAATGCAATGAATGAATCTTTAGGATGTGGGAAGAAAACCAGAGTAGCCAAATATAAAGTGTACGAAAATGTGCAAACTCCACCCAGAGAGTTATTGGGCCAGGAATTGAACCCATCCTTCTGGAGCTGTGAGACACAACTTTTAATAAAAGAATGAATTTGCTTTATTGTTTATTTCATGTTATTGTATGTCTCTTAATGTTTTAACATTACTTGTATGTTCATATTACATGTCTTATAAACTAAACCTCTTGTATAGCAAACTCTCTGCTGAAGCAACTGGCTCTTCTGTTGAAATGCACTTGCTAAGACTGTATTATTATTATTGTTATTATTCTGCGGTGGGCTGGCGCCCTGCCCGGGGTTTGTTTCCTGCTTTGCTCTCTGTGTTGGCTGTGATTGGCTCCAGCAGACCCACGTGACTGTGTAGTTAGGATATAGCGGGTTGGATAATGAATGGATGGATGGATTATTATTATTATTATTATTATTATTATAAATGGAGGCACAGTGATATAGGACTTATGGATCCATCTTTCTGGGTTCAAATTCTGTACCCTGTCATTGTTCATGTGGAGTCAGCACATTGTCCCCATGCCTGTGGGAATTTTCCTCTGGTTACTCTGGTCTAGTTAAATGGCCGTTCCCACTATGAGTGAGGGCGAGGGCAAGAGTGGGCTCTGTGATGAACTGAAGCCTCCTCCAGGGGCTGTTTGCAGTCTTGCTGCTTGGATAAGCTTTGGCCTCCTTTCAATGTTGTTGTTTTGTTTGATAATGGATGAATGGACTAACTCATTCTTTGAACCCACTGTTTGCAATACAGGCTTGTCTTGGGGTCAAGAGTCTATCTGGAGAATCAGGTACAAAGTAGTATTCTTTGGTGTTAATGATAACAAACAAGATCAGACTATAATATGATCATCCCTGTGTTCTGGAGACTATTAAAAGGTGTTGTTATATAAAATATCTGAGTAAGAGAAAGAGAATTTCTGTGAAATTCACAGGTTAAAAAAGTATTTTGCGCTCTTTGCCCTGCTCTGTCATTTTAAGTAATCATGCACTTCCTTAGAATTAATAGTTTTTTGCCTGGTGCTTCATTAGGTGACCCTATCGATTGCTTAAATGATTACAGGTATATTGCCTGTTCTCTCTTCTATAAATGCCTCAGGAGGTCAATGAACTGTGTCAACTTTTATTTATTATCCTTTCCATATTGCAGCAGTCAACAGAATGACTGCTGCAATACCCAGATGTTGTATTGGCGTATTGGACACATTTAACTATGACTGCTGTTTTTCTTTCTTTGATTGCATCAAAAATGACATTTTCAATAGAAAACAAAAGTTGTATACTCTGGCCATGTGGAATTGATGGAGCTATAATCATCGATTTCTACAGCAACCACTTACAAAAAGGAATTTGCAAGGTATGCGTTTTCTGGTTACATGCTACAGTGATCCAATTACTGAACCCACTTAATTCAGTTATTCAGTTCATGAAGAAGTGGAGCCTGTTTTCACAGCTTTGGAACAAAGCAAGAGCCAGTCCCAGGCAGGGTGTCGTCCCTTGTCAGTCATGCACCTATGTATACTCTTACCTGGCCAACTAAGAGTTACTAACTAAGCTATCATTCACAACCTTAATAACTGAATAAATAAATGTAAAGAGTTTGAGCGATTATAAAATAACAATGCTAAAGTCGCCTGCTGTAGATCTACACCCAGCCTCCATACATAAGACAGCAGCCTGATATTAAACTTAATCTTTTATGCCAGTTAAGGTGTTAAACATGAAGTCTGTCCTAACTCACCTTGGTGGTCTTGCAGTCCATTTAAATAGCTCACCAACATCACACTGCGCTTCGAGCTTCAAAAGTACCAGTTTTCTCTGAATAATCTGACCGGATCTTAATCACCACAGTTGCTGAAGAAGAATAGGTTTATTATAATGATGGGTGTTACTGGTTCTCCACAAGTTGAACAGGAGGAACAGGCTTAACACATATTTCATTTCAAACCTTAGAAGCAATTGAGTTACATACAAATCAGTCTAATTAGTATTCATTAATTGGCGAATAACTTGTAAGAAATTTTGCTAGGTCAATACACTGTATAAGAATATAATGTGAGGCGCATAGTTAGATGGTCTATATACTCCACCTAGAGCGTCAGAGGTTACAAGTCCAAAATAATCTTAATAGGTCAGCATACATGCTAATAAATGTCTAACTGCACATTTTCTGAGTCAATGTTTTCAAGTTATTGTATGTACAGTGAACACACAGATGGTTTAGTGTTACCAGTCTCCCTAAGGATAAGGATAGACCACCTAAACATGGACAGAACATATGCCTTCCTCACAAAGAGCCAGGAATCAAACAAATAAAGGGCATCAGTCCTCCCTGTGGTACTAACGTTTCACCCTGTGAAAATAAATTCTGGAATCCCTCATTTTTTAAAGAGGGTATGCTATGAAATAAATGAGCATTCCAATTCCTAAAGGCTAAATGGAATTTTCTGAATAAAAGTCCAGCATTAAACATATAGTCAGACAGCAATCAGTTGTGTCAGTTTCCTGCTCTTTATCATCAAATTTTATTTAAAACAATGTGTCTGTTAAACAATACAATATCCTTTATGTTTCTTCTTCCATTTCTTTCTCTTTAAGCAGAATATTTTGGCAGGCTGTTAGTTATAGAAAGATTTTGTGCTTTACATTTGGCTCTGTCTTGTTTGTAACTTGTTTCTGGATGTTTACATTTGAAAAGGGCCATTTCTCAACCTTTGGACATATCAGTTTTTTTGAGTGACAACGTCTGAATTTGTCTTCTTCTTTTCTCTGCTCAGTTGGTGAGTGGTGGAGAAGCGAGGAGTATATAATCTGTTTGGGATAAGACATAATATATTTTTATCTTACTAACATGTAATATAGACAATGCATTGCAATGCTTAAAATGAATATAATATCCATAAAAACATTTGAAAGGGGTGTTATCTCACAGTTTATACAACATTTCATGTTCCCAGTATTAAATAAAATATTTTAATAATGTATGTGTGGACACAGTATGGATAAGTGAAAGTTAAATCTATGTGTAAATTATATTTCTGCATAATGTGTTAAAGCATAAATCACAGTGACATACAAATTGCTAATTATATTTGCATGGATTTTGCTGGTTATGCTTGCATGTAAGTGGGCATACGCTCTAATGGTGTTGAAATTGATTTGCCCAATGTAAGACTGGGTGTTTTAGGCACAGAACAGATTGATATCACCTACTATGCTGTTTTCTGTCATTTGCTATCAAGTATTGTTCTGTACTCTGCCTCTACCCAAACCATTTACCTGGCAACATCTATTAGAGCAGGTTTCACATAATTTGAGTGTGTTGTGAAACCACAACACAAAATGGTATAAAATGGTTAAACAGGCCTCATAACAAACGATGCCTTACCAGGGTTTCACTTAGTATTTGAAGCAGGTCTCACCCCAGGCAGCCAGACCCCAGATTCAATAGGCAGGTTTGTAGGTCTACATAGACTCTAAATGGAGCACTTGGCTATAAAAGTCACAAACAAAAAAAAAACCAAAAATGCCCTTAATGGGAGAAGGACCTCTGTAAAATCTCTGCCTTAAAGGGCAAAGCTAATGAAGAATCTTATTTGTTCACAAGAATCTAAAAAGAGAACAAAAATAGGAAAAGGCAAAATAAGGGGAAACAGAATTTGCCTAAAAAGACAATCCTAGGCAAACAAATCGAAATCCACAATCCAACAGCATAATTCAATAAACCATAGGAAAAAATCAGTAAACTAGAAAATGCAATACAATACTCTGTTGGGACCATCTCCTCAACCTTAATATAAATGCAGAGGGGTCACAAAGTAGTGACAGCATGGTTCCCACTTAAGAGCTTTATACTAAGTGAAAAAGTAAACATAACAATATTAATAGAAAATATATAACAACCAGTAACAGCCCACTGCACAATAACGTGCAGTTAATACAGTACACTTGACTTGAGCATTCATAGTTTTCATACTCTTTCTTTGTATGTTTAGCATTCGTTTGCTCAGAGGTTGATGTGCTTGCTGCTTCCTAAGCAGCTCTTCTTTTCCCCACCCTAGCGGGCCGCTTCATCTCCTCTTTCGTCTGCATCTTTTCACGTTAAAATTGATTAAGTCAATGTTTGTGTTGCCATTACTTAGTATTTTTTCTTTAATTTTTCACTTAACCTGGCACTTAAGTCTTCAATCTACCTCAAGAATGATGTAAGATATGAAGAGGTAGGGGAAGTGACGACAAAGGTGGTGGGGATGAGAGTGTGCTCTACTATTTTGCTTCAAGCTTTTGTGAAAGCCATTCCAGCCAACAATTCTTTGTTTGCATTGTCTTGTGTTTTCAGATTTTTTTCTTTGATTTGTAAAAGTCTGAAAAGGGAGACTAGGGGTCTCATTTATAAACCTTTCCTTGGATCCGAGCATGAAAATATTCTTAAACAAAAAAGCAGGAAAATCTGTATGCCAAAAAAGCAGATTTATAAAACCTAGTGTGCGCACATTTCTATACAATTTGACCTTTATAAATCACAATCATTTTGTAAATGTGCCTAAGTGAATGTGCCTCAGACTGTGCCCAGTTGCCACCCTGAAACACCCATATGTGGACTATGCTAATCATCCTCATAAATATGCCGTCACCCTGCTGTAGACCTTCATTGGCTGGTAGAGCAGGCACCCCACCTAATGCATGCAGACACTGGCATCTGTGTTTGAGAAAAGGAGTCCTGTTGTGCACTTTCCTAGGTGCTCTGTGGTTGGGGAAAGGCATAAGAGGCCAGTGTCTTAGCAGGTAGCTGCTATCATCAGGCACATATAATGACATGATTGCTGTTACAATAAATAGTATAGACCATATTGAAAACACTGAGGGTTCCGCCAGTTACCTTATCAAAAATTCAGCCATCACGTACTGCACCTCCAGCATGTTGTCTGATCAGCAGTACTTTGCTTCAAAATAAATACATCATGGGTTGACTCAGGCCATTGAGCCACAATGTTTATCAGTTTCATCGTGGAATCACAGATGACCTGTGCATTACTGGAATGTAACTGCTTACGGCTTATAAAAGCAGTATTGTTCTCACTAGAAGCCCGTATTTCAATATGAGTGGTTTCAATTGTCATGATCACGTTAGGAAAACCAGACACTGCTGCAAATTTTCTTTTTATGTTGGCATATACAACCAAACCATGCAGAAAATAAAAGTAGCACCTTGTCAGTCATTTATGGCTTCCAGCAGAGTGGGCATTGTGGAGCCTGTCGGCCAGTTCCCTCTCATTCAGTAGGTGCTTGTTGCTAGAATTCCAGCCATTGTTAAAATCCTAGGTGTAGCCTGTCTTTGTAATGCCGGGCCCAGCACATAGCTCCAGGAGAATGGCTCTTGAAAGTGTAAAATTAGCTAGAATGCAAGTTGTCGTCATGGGTCCTGCTGGACCCTATAAATTTCTTCCCTGCATATACGAGCATTTGCATAGTCTTCAAGCAGTACCAACGAAGTCAAACGATTAGGCTATAAACATGCTATAGGGCTTGAGATTTAGAACTTTCTGTACACACAGAGTGAATCAGATTTGTTTTTTTTACAGCTCTTTGGTTTCAAATCATTATTAGTGATAACAGATAACTGATATTAACTCATGAAAAAATAAAAAAGTTCTTTAGTGGAAATGCACAACATTGGCCTTCATCATAGGGAACTGAAAGAAAGTCTATGCACCATATTTACAATGGTGTGAAAAACTATTTGCCCCCTTCCTGATTTCTTATTCTTTTGCATGTTTGTCACACAAAATGTTTCTGATCATCAAACACTTTTAACCATTAGTCAAATATAACACAAGTAAACACAAAATGCAGTTTTTAAATGATGGTTTTTATTATTTAGGGAGAAAAAATCCAAACCTACATGGCCCTGTGTGAAAAAGTAATTGCCCCTTGTTAAAAAATAACCTAACTGTGGTGTATCACACCTGAGTTCAATTTCCGTAGCCACCCCCAGGCTTGATTACTGCCACACCTGTTTTAATCAAGAAATCTCTTAAATAGGAGCTGCCTGACACAGAGAAGTAGACCAAAAGCACCTCAAAAGCTAGACATCATGCCAAGATCCAAAGAAATTCAGGAACAAATGAGAACAGAAGTAATTGAGATCTATCAGTCTGGTAAAGGTTATAAAGCCATTTCTAAAGCTTTGGGACTCCAGCGAACCACAGTGAGAGCCATTATCCACAAATGGCAAAAACATGGAACAGTGGTGAACCTTCCCAGGAGTGGCCGGCCGACCAAAATTACCCCAAGAGCGCAGAGACGACTCATCCGAGAGGTCACAAAAGACCCCAGGACAACGTCTAAAGAACTGCAGGCCTCACTTGCCTCAATTAAGGTCAGTGTTCACGACTCCACCATAAGAAAGAGACTGGGCAAAACGGCCTGCATGGCAGATTTCCAAGACGCAAACCACTGTTAAGCAAAAGAACATTAGGGCTCGTCTCAATTTTGCTAAGAAACATCTCAATGATTGCCAAGACTTTTGGGAAAATACCTTGTGGACTGATGAGACAAAAGTTGAACTTTTTGGAAGGCAAATGTCCCGTTACATCTGGCGTAAAAGGAACACAGCATTTCAGAAAAAGAACATCATACGAACAGTAAAATATGGTGGTGGTAGTGTGATGGTCTGGGGTTGTTTTGCTGCTTCAGGACCTGGAAGGCTTGCTGTGATAGATGGAACCATAAATTCTACTGTCTACCAAAAAATCCTGAAGGAGAATGTCCGGCCATCTGTTCATCAACTCAAGCTGAAACGATCTTGGGAGCTGCAACAGGACAATGACCCAAAACACACCAGCAAATCCACCTCTGAATGGCTGAAGAAAAACAAAATAAAGACTTTGGAGTGGCCTAGTCAAAGTCCTGACCTGAATCCAATTGAGATGCTATGGCATGATCTTAAAAAGGCGGTTCATGCTAGAAAACCCTCAAATAAAGGTGAATTACAACAATTCTGCAAAGATGAGTGGGCCAAAATTCCTCCAGAGCGCTGTAAAAGACTCATTGCAAGTTATCGCAAATGCTTGATTGCAGTTATTGCTGCTAAGGGTGGCCCAACCAGTTATTAGGTTCAGGGGGCAATTACTTTTTCACACAGGGCCATGTAGGTTTGGATTTTTTCTCCCTAAATAATAAAAACCATCATTTAAAAACTGCATTTTGTGTTTACTTGTGTTATATTTGACTAATGGTTAAATGTGTTTGATGATCAGAAACATTTTGTGTGACAAACATGCAAAAGAATAAGAAAGCAGGAAGGGGGCAAATAGTTTTTCACACCACTACATAACCTTTGAGGTTTAATATGTTTGTCCTGTCAATGTGTACTACAGTATAATGATGGCTTGGATAAATTATTATATGTGCCAGTCATCATTTAGCTGGTTTGGCTGCATTTGCCTGCTTGATCCAGAGTGTTGTCATTTCCCAGTTTCTCCAGAATGTTGTATACAGATGAGTCAGAGTTGCAAAAAATATATGCAACCTTTCCCGTCAAGTTTTCTTTTATAAATCCTGACTTTTGCATGGAGCTACATATGCACATTTCAAGCCTTTTTTCATGAATGCAAGAATTATAAATTTGAGCGTAATCTTCTTTTTTAGATTTATACCCATTCCTCACAGCTATAAATGATAAAATGAAAGTGAAATATACAGCTTTGACTAGATTTACCTTCCATGACTTTCCCTAATTTCATTCACTCAATCAACCACTAACTAATAAGCAAAATAAAAGGTGAGCTCCCATCAGTGCATTGTTACTTTTTCAAAGGTTTGTTATGTTTAGAAACTAATTCTTACATTTGTTTAATGTTTTAAATTAAATTAATAAAGTTATAATTTTAACCATGTCATTTTTAATTTTTTACACAATGTCTTATGCTTATGTTGCTTATGTTGTCACACGTCACTAGATATAAACTTGGCAATGATCGTGCAAACAGGTTACCTCTCTGTGGACTTTTGTTATGCATCCTGGTATTGACTATGAACCCTAGATTTCATGTCATCTCCCAGTTCTTTTGTGGACATTAATTTGAACAACTTGCATATCATAACACTTCTTTCTTTAGAATAGATAAAGAATGTCAATAAAATTTGGTACAGCAGGTAATGATACACCATTCAAACATCGGGTTGTTGGATTAAAACACTTCCTAAGCAGGCACAGTCTTTTTTTTGACAAGAGCATGCCTCTTCATTTAACATGACTTTTCACTTACTATCTAGTTAATGTTTATAAAATACCATTAAGTGAAAATATAATTATGTTGAACTCGTCATCATCATTGTCAGCAGTCACAGGAAACACAATAAGCAACGTTCATATGTATGAAAAAATTCTTTGAAATGTTTGTGTGTGATTCACCAGAATTCAATGTTTACCCCAATGCTGTAGTTAATGAGTTAATTTTGATGTAACATTCACCCTGCTATACCTTTTTATAATTTTAAGCATGCGCTTCAATCACACCTCTCAGAATGAACCGTCATAACATGTTCTGCAAAGTAAATCCGAGGAAGTAGATTATTTAATATATGATAAGATACACAGAATCAAACTTAGAGCCTATAGCTAGGAAAGGCAATGTCTTTTGAATGGGGGCTGGATTCATATAATATTCTCCTGCTCTAGTGCTCACCAAGTGTGTGTGCTCAAAAACACCAACACTGGTAGTCAAACAATGCAGCTTAGTCTGTACAGTATACCATTTCATTGTTGGTCTACAATTTAGCATTCTGTTTAGTTGGTATATGTTGGTTTCTGACTATGTTTATTCTTCTTTCACATTCATTTTACAGATCTTGGTTGTGATTGCTGCTGTTTTTGGAATTGTTATTTACCGTGTGGTGACTGTGAGCACTTTTGCTGCCTTTAAATGGGCTTTAATCAGGAATAACTCTCAGGTTGCAACTACGGGGACTGCAGTCTGCATCAACTTCTGCATTATCATGCTGCTGAATGTGGTAAGTGTTCAGTGAATGTTCTACCATCAAAATTGTCCTTATCCTTATACTTCAAGTTCAGTTAGCTCACTCTGAAGCCATATGGGAAATTTTTAAATACACCAATGAACTCATGGGATGAAAAAGGCAATGGGCTTCTTAGTTTTGACACCATGTAGATTAGCAATCATACATAACCACAGACAGAAGTCAATACAGAAACATTAAATATTGAATGGCTCCTTTGTTTTGCTTTGGCCGTCAGTAAATACAGTAAATTAAAAAATACAGTACACGAAAAAAGTGTTATATAAAATGTGGCAAGCAAAGGTGATTCACAAGTGTTAAAAAGGTTAAATTGTTATGCCTAGAATGTCATATACTGTATCACAAGTGGACAAAATAATAAATTAATGGAAAACAGCAAAATAAAATATACAAAAGGAAGCAGAAAACTAATAACAATAGCAAAATAAAATGTATGGCATAAAATAATGTAGATAAATCAAATCTTGAAGTATTAAAATCATTAACAGCTAATTTAAAAAGGTGAATTTTAAGCAGCTTATTAAATTGGTGGAGTGATTTTTAAAGTTTATGACTAGGAAATTCCTTAATCAAGAGGTATTGCAGGAAAAGGCCCTTTAATCAGTGTTTTTAAATTTATAATGGAGCTGCTGCAGGTTGAAAGCGACATGAAGGATTATGGGACTTGACAAAATCAAAGGTATGGTGAGGGGCTGTGCCACAGATTGCTTTGTTGGTGCAATAAAGAGTTTTGAAAGTAGGCAGTGTAATGTTTATAATATTTTGTGATGTGTCGAAGCAATGAGTTTCAAGTAAAAAAGCAAGCATTGTAGATTTGAACATACATGTCTGATTTTGCAGAAAGTCCAAAAAGAAAAACATTAGAGAAATCGAATCTACAGTAGAAGTGATGAAAGCATCTACCAGACTTTCATAAACAGGATGTGATTGAAATGGTCTACGTCTGGTAATTCTGGGAAGTGAAGGAAGAAAATGTAGTGATTTTTTAATGTGTACCTCAAATTTCAGCTGACTATCAAAAATAACTCCAAAGTTATTACATGTATGAGCAATGAATGTTATCTGAGCACTAACTACAGAGACACTAAAAGAAACATTTTGTGGAGAACAAACATACAAGTTCTCAAAGTAAAAAAAACAGACCACTGCCTAATACGTTTCTGACATACTGGACTCAGGGTTGCAGGTACATCAGACTTCTAGAAAGATGACCTCTGGAGTTCTAATAGACATTCATGACACCCAGAAATAGGATTTAAGCTGAGCTTACAAGCCTCTTTTGGTCAGCTTGAGTACTGAGCATGGACTGTGCTTGGGGGTAGTTTGGAGGCTAAGAGCATTGGTATCAAGTGTATAAGGCATTTCATCTGTTAGATGGGGATGTGGAGTGTAAAGAGAAGCAGATAATTTGTTTTACTTTGCTTATTCACTGTTATACACTGTGCTCATTTTCTTCTTTCTCATATACATAGTATAGAGAAAGTATAGTCAAGTCAAGTTGGGGAGCATGCACTGGTACAGTGCGTTACCGCACCCACTACATGGCGAAACCAGATCCCGGTTTGCAACCCCCGAGGCAGACATGCGGTCCAGTCCTGCCCTCCGGAAATGACCCTCTATCTGTTGCAGCCAGGTGTTATGTGGGCAACCCCTTGACCTGGTCCAGCCACTTGGGTCCTCAACAATGAGGATCTTATGAGCCGGATCACCCTCGGGGAAACGTGCCACATGGCCATAGTGCCGTAACTGACGCTCCCTGACAATGCAGGTAATGTGCCTCATTCAGGATTCCATGAGCAACCGCTCATTCGACACAAAGTCAAACCAACGGTACCCAAGGGTTTTCCGGAGAGACGAAGTACCAAAGGAGTCCAGTCTTCGTCTCAGGTCACTGGATAACGTCCATGTCTCACTACCATATAGCAAGACAGTAAGCACCATGGCTCTAAAGACTTGGACCTTGTCTTTTTACATAGCTATCTGGAGCGCCACACACCCCTTTCCAGTGACCTCATGACCCCCCATGCTCTCCCAATCTGTCTACTGACTTCACAGGAAGAGTCACCAGAGACATGAATGTCACTGCCAAGGTAAGTAAACTTCTCAACAAGGTCAACACTCTCTCCGCAAATAGACACACTGCTGATAGGAATATAGGAATCGTGAAAAAATTTGACCTGAAGATTTCGATGAATCTTGACATTTTAGACCTTCCTGAGTTCAAAAATACCATTTTTTAAATTATGTCTATCTGTGTGTAAACATGATAACTCAAAAACGCTTTGACCTAGGTGAATGAGATTTTGTACACCTGCTTTATATTAAAAATAGGAATCCTATCTACCTTTGGGCCACTTCAGTGGCACTTTAACTGAATACTTGCACAAATTTTCAAGTAAACTATAGTTATAATTACAGAGAGATGATTCAAATTTTATATAGATATTTATAATGATAAAAAGCAAACAGGTAGGAAATTTGGGGAAAATGACTCAACCAGAGTAGTGTTTTATTTAAACAACCATCTGATTTTTTGTATCATGGAAATATAAATGTATACATGATATTACAAACTGTATTCAATATAACACATATTGTTTCAATAACTATTATTAACTTTATTTTAATTTATACATCATTAGTTTAACAATAATATTCAAACATTGAACACGCTACGTAAAAATAAAGATGTAATAGGAACAATAAGCTGCTACGTCTTCATCATGTTCCAAGTAATACATTTAATTTTATGATTTTTTTTAATTTCCGTCACCATTATCAGAATTAAATGTGGCTAAATACAGTTTTACCTATAGCAATTTATTGCAATAAATATTATATAATACACCTTTTCAATGCTTTTTGGGTGACTATAACTCTTTTTACTTTGCACGTACTTTACACTGGGCTTTAAAATCAGTGACACAAATTACATACAGAGCTGTAGGTATTGTGTCAGCTTTTCAGCACTGTTGACTATTTGAGCATTTCACTTAGCTTTTATTTAATTTCAGTCATAGTTTTAGTCATATTGAAATGCACCTACAAGCTTAAAGAACGTTAAGAAACTTAACATATCTTTCTAATAGAATAGTATGTGCAAATAACAATAAAAACACTCAAATTTATATCTGACTCACAGACATAAAATTACTTAAATACCAAACTAAGGACCTAAGAAATTTCAGCAAAAATACATCAAGACTTCAATCATATTTATTTAAATGAGATATAATAAAAGTGAAATTCAGGAAATACACAAAATTATAACAAAACTAACTGCAAAAACTGTGTACGGTGTTTAGGAGACACCAGATTGAAGGTTAGTCAAGATTACATTTGCTACATTGCTGAGTCACTTCAAGTATTGGTGGTCCCAGAGACCATCATGCTGTAATAATTTTTGGGATGCATGACACAGATTAATAACCATTAGCTGGAGTTATACTACAGTAGACAGTATAAAAAGACACCCATTGCATGTCAAAAGGCACGCCTTTCCACTAAGTAATGTAAATTGAGTTATTAATGGCCCTTATCATAAACCAAGAAATGAATCTGACATCTAATTGCCTTCTGCCATTCTGAATTACAATGAAGTTCCTGAATGATGATGAGGAAACTCATTAGATAATTTTTTGTATTGGTAATTAGAGAGCAAGAATGTTAATATGTTCTGCATTTAAACTCAATAAGGATATTGTCATATGATATATATCAAGTTAGTGTTCCTCAAATGATGAGTGCAGTGAGACTATTAGGAATATGCCATCAGAATTAAGAGATCCAACTGCCTTACTGCTTACTGTACATTTTGTACTTAATAAACTAGGAAAGATATGGTGTGTTCTTAGATACAAACATTTAGGTGTAAAGATTATGGAACTAAAATGAAATGTATTTATTGTATACAGTACTATTGTATACAGTTCCATTCATTCATTTATTCATTCATGTTCAGATTGTGTTCATGCTCAGATTTATTCTCAGAGTTATGTACTGTCCTTCATGATAAGAACTGTTGCAATGCACTATAGAAAGTGATAGAATATTAATAAAGGAATGATGTATTTAATTCAATAATAACAGTTTAAAGTAATGTTTTGACGTGTTTAAATAACTCCAGACTTTTAATACAATACAAGGTAAAACGTTATGCACAGTATTTCATCACTAAGCCATTGTCCAAGAGGATATGCTTAAGTGCTATGTCTCATACTTGCCTAACTACTTCTTAATGAACAATTAATAACCTACCTGGGCTTTAGCTTTATAAGCTTTTGCAGCATCCTTCTAACTGCACTTTCAGCCCCCTTATAAACACAGTTTACTATACACTATTATAAATGTAGAATCGTTCAATTAAAATTCAACTTGTAACAAAAGCATAAACACAAAAACAATTTGCAATTTGTGCATAGATATAAAAGTGACTAAGGGGAGGGGCCAGACAAAGAGCCATCCAAAAATAACGTTTCTGTCACGGTTCTTAAAAGGTCAAAATTCAAACCACACGTAGAACTAGGATTTGCTTTTTGGGATCACCACTTGCAAGAGGCATTAATGATACTGATCTGGACATATTAGGCTTTGGCAAAGAGAACAGGCTGTAAAGACATGAAATGTTACCTTTATGGTGGTGAAGATGTCAGAGTTTATGTAGGAAGGTGAAAAAATACCAATTAGATATACTTACAGTCATCCCTGCCCACAGCATTACCTCTGGATTTAGACTGCTCCCTCCTCAATCGTATTTCTCCTACTCTGGAGCTCCCCACAGGCCGTGTGGGATACTCTCAAGTGCCAATTTGGATGCTGCACAGTTTGAACTTGTGGATTAAAGAACTATCTGAATACAAATGTACAGAAGTCTTTTTGTTTGCTTGTATGGGCCTTGCAGCTCTTCAGAGTACTCAAGATGGAGTGGATTTGGTGCTCAAAAGGGCACCTTCAACTAACTCTAAAGTCCTACTAGGCGAATTCAGTGGTATTCAGGGGAATGATGGAAATACTTGGGGGTATGTGATTGAAAGAAATTGCCTACCTGGTCTGAATCAGATTAACAAATTATTATTGGATCCCTGCATTGGTATGAATGTACCCAATTAAAGACTGACTTTAGAGTTTTGTCATCCCAACTAAGTGTCATGTATTCTGGATACAATATAATCTGATCAGCAGTAGAAGCATCTTATGGGCAGACTTGGAAGATGTAAATGGATAGTTATGGGATACAGTGAACAACTAGCAGATACCATTGTTTGTACTGGATTCAACATTTACATCTAGAAGAACTACTACTACTAAATAAGGGGAGAGATAGAGAACATTCAGTCTGAATGAAACCTGTTCAAGACCTCAATAGTGAAGGCTGCTGTAATGAGCTGTGGGCAAGTAGTGAGTTGATTCCATGAGTTGTTTTCCCATGGAATGTTAGTTCAGAACTGACAGGCCAGGATGGTAGCACCTGCAGTAGCAGCTTAAATGAAATGTATGGGAGTAATTTGGAAAGAATTTGAATAATGACTTTTAAGTCAGCCTCAGAGTATTTTTGAAAGACCATTTCACAGTTCAGGGAGGTTGAGAAAGGTAGAAAAGGAGGAGAAAATGTCATGTTTATTATGCTGGAACAGAGACTCCATCTTTTAATTAAATCAAAGATCCAGGAATATCAATGAGGATTTCAATTGCCAGTTGCCATTTCATAGATATTTAAGGGGTTATGGAAGTTTGCCAAATCATCAGGATGAAAATTAGGGCCTCTTCCCGAAAAAGTAGGAAGAATTCTGCATTTTAGGGAAAACCAGCTGCCCACATGGATGGGTTCAAGCATCTCAAGATCTTGTTCTCAACTAAAGCTAATCAGAAGTCAAGCAAACACATGGCAAAATGACAACTTTTATTGAAACTTTTCAGCAGTGGCAGTTTTGTAAACATTTTGCCAAGCTTGGGTTGTAAAATAACAGTTAAGTCTATGGCTATATACTCTGGACTGTCACCAAAAGAATGACATTGTCATACAAGTGGTTGAAATAAGGTATTTGTGCCAAGTTCCTTGTCTCATTCTCAGTGATAGGGTGAGGAGTTCCCGATAAGGGAGGATCTCAGCTTGTGTGGATCAACAGTACTCAGTTGAGGTTCTTTTAGAATGTGGTTTGGATTCCTCCTCAGAATGCGTATCAGCAACTGAGAAATCCTGAGGAGGTGATGTAGACTGTTGCAGCAAATAGGGAGACCAGATCTGTCCAGCTTGGCATGTTTCATCCACATCTAACCACAAAAAAAAAAACATAGGAAAAATGTAGTGAATAGACTTGCACACCAAAGTCCTAATCAAAAATCACTAGGAACTGTATAACCTGATCAAAGAGACACTGACACCAAGTACTACCACAGAACTCTGAAAAGAGAAATAGTATGGGATTGATTTGGTAACAATGATTGCTGCAGTTATTAAAAAGAGATATGAACAGACTCAACAACAGCTTTAACAAGATTTTGATGCACTAAAGGGACGTATTTTTAATCTTGATTTGAATGCTGTAACCAAAAGGGTTACTTTTAATTTAAATAGGCAGATTTTTTCAAAGTCGGTGGGGTCTTTATGTAAATGCTGTATTAAGTACAGCAATTTTATTTATCCTTAAAAGGTTATGCAGTCTAAAATTTGTCATCATCGTGTACTGTATACTCAAACATGTAAAGATTAATTCATTCTAAAAGGTGAACAAAGGCCATTAACTACTTTATATATTAAAAAGAGAATTTTATAATTATTGCTAAATCTAAAAGAAAAGCAGTGTAGTTACACTATTTAAGATATTGGACTTTTAGTGCATAGTTCTGTTTTTGATCATAAAACTTGATGTCCATCCTTTTAAAGTTCTCAGAGAAATACACACAATTTGGACTATACCCCGATTGCTAAACTTTTTGAAAAGAAACTTTAAGAAATAAACATTGAGAAGAGGGAAGGGTAGTCAGTTTTACGCTTTGGCCAGAGAAGGAATGTCTTCTTAGAGAATTCACTAATGTGAATGCCATGTCTATAATAAATATTGATCATATAACTGTTGAAATCTCCTGTGTACAGTATTTTTTCTTAGCTAAGCAGGTAGCTGAGACCTAAAGATAAGCTTTTTTTTAAACCAACAGGAAGGAAATATTTAGGACATACAATAGATAGATAGATAGATTATGGTACCATTATACTCATAGACCTGAAGAATAATATAGAGAGCATTCAGTGCATCATCACAATACCTCAACTTACCTTACAACCTCACATCCTTATTACCTGATTTATGCTGAATACAATAGGTGCACCTTCTTAATTTTACACTAACACACATTTATTTTAATATTATTAGGACATGCAGATGCATCCACTTTTAGAACCAATCTTGATGGACTGAATGGTCTTCTCAGTTTATTATGTTAGTATGTTCTATGCTTTAAGCTGACCTGCATCTTGAGATTGCAAGTTGGACTTCAAAATGTAGAATTAGTAAGTCATGTAAGTTAAACAACATTTTATATGTGAGAAAGAGGAGAATTTTAAAATAAACTTAATCAGAAGCCAGTAAAGGAATGTAAGAACTGGAAGAACACAGCCATACTTTTTTCTTCCAGTTATGACCCTTGCTGCTGTGTTTTGCAGTTTAGTAAATGATTAGTCCTAACAGCCTGGCCATAAAGCATCATCAGACTTTTATGTAGACACCTCTGTTTTAGATGATTTAAAAGTGTCTATGTCTAGCAAGACAGAAATAAAATGTAATGTTTTTGAAAGGATGTACTGTATATTTAGGAATAGAATTCGATTGGAAATATACATGCTTTATTTTATAAAATACTTTTCCAGAGTGAAGAGCATCTCAATCACATTTGTTATAAGGCTGATGAAGTGACATATTAGAGAATCATGGAGACAGTCAAAAGTGCAGACTACATTGAAAACCTTGAAATTCATAAGTGCTGTTTTTGATATAATGAAGTGCAGAAATAATTATTGGATTTTATAGTTGTTGACTTATTAGTTTTAATGTCTAATACTAAGTTGTAATGGTTTGACAGAAACTGTAGATGCTGATTTCAAGATTCTAGTGATGATTCTATGAGTCCCTTGATGTCTTTTTGTCTTTCAGTTATATGAAAAAGTTGCCCTCCTGCTAACAAATTTAGGTAAGCTAACTTTTGATGTTGTCTCATGAGGAATTACTTGCTGTCATATTAAGAAGCTTGTGACAAAATAATGCTATTCAATGGTACACCATTTAAAATGTTAGGAAAACACAGCAAAAAAGTAAAATCGTCTGGTAAGGCAAGCAGGTTCACAGCATGTGTGATTGCATGATTTCCTAATTCCATCTATCTTACAGTAGAAGAGTGCTGGCAGTGTGTCAACTGACAATAAATTGATAATAAATAATATCACCTTTGACCAACTGCCTTTCAATTAGGAAGTCCATCCATTCATTCAAACATCCATCCATTTTAAAACTTATTTTGAAGATGTCTTGACTGCATTGGCTCTTGATGTGCACATTAGCTGCAGCTTCCAGAACAGGCTACTCCCAAATCCTCAAATCTTGTTGGAGTTTTGAACATTCAGGGTGCATATCTTGGACTATTTACTTTATTTTTTGCCTTTTGTACACAACCACAATAATTTCTACAAAGCCAATCAGTTAGCTGAAAATTCTTTGTAAAAGAGACCTAACTGAAAATGGCTGTTTCTATTTAATTTGATAGTATATGTCCCAAAGATTTATTTTTTAGATATATTTTCCACTTTAAATTACTTCTGTTTGAGATGTGTGCATGACTGAGCCCTGCAATGTTATTGTCAAGAGATATTGCATTTGTAGTTTTGGATGGATAGACATTAATAACCCTGCAACATTCTGTGTTTCAGGCTTTTAAGTGGTTTATTCATCATTACAAATTTTCCACTTTTTCTGGTGATAGTTACAGTAGTAGCAGATCCTGTAGAATTCCTAGATGCTTCCAGAAGTTTTCCAAATCTTCCCAGTGTACCATGCCTTCAGTAAGAGGTGTTCAGAGGCATCTTAACTAATGGCCCAAAACACTGGCACCTTCTCATGTCATGACTCCAGCCACGCAGAGCAGGCTTCATGCTCGTATTTAAGATCTTGTTCTTTTGGTCACTACCCAAGGCTTCTGACCATAGGTTAGGGCTGGCAGTAAACAGGTAACTTCTTCCAATGGCTTAGCTCCTGCTTTACCGTACAAGACCCCAAGGTACTTCACCTCCACTGCCCACTAATGCAGGAAAAGGCATCTCTTTTCTGAAAAACTGCTATGACCTCAGACTTGTTAATCTTTAACCTGACCATGCTATGTTGTGATGCAAAGTGATCCAGTACACACCAGAGACCTCAACAGGACATCATCTGCTATTAACAGAGATGTAGCCCTCTTTGTTTGTGTTTATTCTTGGTAGTTATTTAAAGGTTTACTACCTGAAGAAAAAAACATAATACCACAAGGATCTCAGAGGGAAACAACTCCATACAAAAGAGGAGACATAATAAAAGTTGAAACCCCTAAAAATGAGCAAACATGCCAGAAGAAGGGCTAATCAAAAGAAAAAGGTGACATAGGTAACTATAATGTATATACAATTAAGACAAAAAAAAATATTGTCTAAGCAACAGAAACCTTTTTAGGTTTGATTTTAGCCAACACTGCAGGAAATTCTCAAAGCTTCAGCTTGATCTTCATATTCATCAGAACTATAGCAGTTAATATTATATGTTAGCACCATTTGTATTATATTTGGCAATTTTAGACATTCTTTTAAGTTTTTTCTTGGTTTCATTTGAGTTTTAGAAACTTCAATAATGATGCTTTATCATGTAAATACATGTGCACACATCCATGTACATCAACACATAATATTATTATAATTTTTACATTTTGCTTACACCGTTAGATAGATAGATAGATAGATAGATAGATAGATAGATAGATAGATAGATAGATAGATAGAAATTTATTTATAAATTGCACAGTTTCAGCAGATGACCAAAAAAAGACCTAAACATTTTAACAATTAAGTTTAGAATATGTTACATTCTTATATCATTCCTCAAAAGCATGATTTTGTGTAGAATCCAGGAACTTTATCTCTGTCTTTCATAAAGAAAACCTAATTTATTATTCTAATAAATACATATAATTGTTTGCCCAACTGAGTATAATATCCATGAAATTCATGAACGGACCTCAAGATAAGACTCATCCTCCCTGGAACCCTGTGGCCAGTTTTAATGGATTTCAGTTATTACCATGTATGCTGACATATTTTTACTTGCTAAATACAGTAACAAATGGCACACACAACAGCTCTAGCATGCCACACATTTTAAGTTCTTCCTACTAGATGCCACAATCAAAGCCTTCTCCAAGTCTATGAGACACATGCACAATGGATGGCTTCCCTCAGATATTCTTGGAAATAAGAGTTGCCCTGCTGTTTTGTAGCCTTAGTTTGAATCTGAGGTCTGCCAAGGATGTTGAGTGTAACTCTTTGGTAGTTACAGTCAGTAGTTCATGTCAGTATGCTTAATATAACACATTAAAAGACACTAGGAAGTTGCTATAACTGTTTTTATGTTTCTGTGAGCCAATCAAGAGTTTGGAAGGGATTTGAATATTAGTCTTATTTCAAATGATTTCAGTTTATATAAAATATATGTTGATTTATTTAGAATCTAATGGTTCTATGGATTTTAAAGCATCTTTTATTAGCTTGATTCTTAAATCAACTATATGGTATTTATAACAGATTCTGGTTATTCCTATGACACTTTGGTTAACATTGCTCTCCACTGCTCCAGTAGTATAGGTTCCTTACCTAGTGCATCGTTTTTTGCATGTTCTTGTCATATCCACATGGGTTCTCATGTTTCCCTCTATAATCTGTAACCTTGCCAACTGTAAAATGGCCATATATTGATAAGTACAGTGTAATAGACCATTGGAACGTTCCGCAGTACAGGGAAACCAAAGGATTCCAAAGGCCACAAGAAGCCAGTTGTTCAGGGAAGCCATCCAACTGTCCTTCCTTTCAAATGGTCAGCCCAGTTTCACTGTTCCCCGGTTGGGACTGTGTACTACCCTTTAGTGGCCAGGTGGTCTTTTAGCCTCTCTGGAAATGTTTTTCACTTATTATCAGAGATTTGTTTAGCCCGCACATCCCATGGTCATTTTGCCATCCAACTACAGTACATGGAGCACACATTTCCATTGGCATGTATACCCTATTCTAGTAGTCTTTCCCACGTTTGTTGTTATCTTGTGATCAATGTCGATGACTTAGGGTTTTGCTCCCTCTGACCCTGAAGTACAGGATATGGACACTTGGCTCCTCAATTCTCTTTTTGAATGAGGGCTATTTAATCTAATGTAATACCATTTGGATTAACTGCCAGCAAGAAAAATATCTCCTTGAGACTCCAGTGGACAGCCCACCCTGCATTTAAAAAGCTGGCTTTTTGGACTGGTATTTGATCAGCTTCCTCATTTGGAACTAATGCGAGCATTGGCAAAGGCTTACTAGGTAATGTATGACTTGAGGGCTAAATTAATGTCTCAGACAAGATGCAATACTCTTCCATTCCATAATGCATCCTTGCAGTGTGTACATTTGCTCCTTCAGCTAAGAAACAGACAAGAGAGTAGCCAGTGCAATACAGAGGAGGTATTCATTCCTATTCCTCTATAAGTTTGGCCAAAAGTCCTTCTAAATGGATGAAACAGCCAATGACTGGTGTCACAGTGGTGAAGAGATGAGGGAGATGTAAACTGCTGCCTTGAATGGTTTAAATCACAGAAACTTTCTTGATTACTTAATTCATTGAGGATTGCCTGTCATTTTGAACTTTCCTCACGAAAGATTCAAGATAAGCATCTATAGCCTGAATTCTCTTTTACTGTTTTGCTCTTCACAGAACAGCCCCGAACAGAGTCTGAATGGGAGAACAGCTTTACTCTGAAAATGTTTCTCTTTCAGTTTGTCAATCTGAACAGTTCTACATTTTATATTGCCTTCTTCTTGGGGAGGTAAGACAAACAAGTAATGGGGTTAGGAAAACATATAACTGGAGGTGTGTTTTGCTCCATTTTTTCTGTGATATGAAATGTTTTTGTAAAGTTTTCAATGAAATGTTGACAATTGAGGCTTTAGCATGCCTTAAAATGCATGACAAATCACATCTGATTATTCTATAAAAATAAAGAGAATGATATAGGATATGGGCAATACCACTAGCATATATTCAACTTTAGGTAAAGTACATGATATCCCCAGTAGATGCTATGCATGGTAACAAAGATTAGACTGGAGTGGGGCTTAAATCATTACCTGGACTGGGGAGAATGGTAGTTTACAGAACACAAAAACCTTTCTGTAGCTCAGCATTCTGCTCCAAATGAGTGGACAGAAATGCAAGGCCACAGATAATAAACCAGTGGCAGTGACTGTGTAAGGATATTACAGTAGCCTCTTTAGCAATCCAAAGTTAACTCTCCCAGGAATGTATTACTGTTGACTTAGTCACTCTTATCTAAGTGACATAATAAATTCTCAAGTCAGTGACATCCACACATTGACTGTCCCAAATAAAGAACAACATTAACCAACACTAGTGAACAGGTTTGGCAAGCTCGTTGTGCTTGCTCATCTTTACATCTTTTCTGTATTCCTGAATATGAACATAAAACATTTTGGTAAGTCCTGGATATTTTGTCCAAAACGTCTAATCAATCTATACATACCAAGTGTTGTTAATCTCAGTTCGTCTTCCACTGTAGAATCATTTCAGTACTCTCTAAGCACACAAATCTCTTTTCCTGATGGATAATGTATTTAGTTAGTGAGTTTGGGAAGCAGGTGGCAAATGGTATATCTAATAGTGACTAGTGCAAGTGCCATATATAGATTGTATTTTGAGATTTATATATATACCAGTAACGACGTATTACACGATAACGTGGACTGAATACACTTGACATATACTTTTCATCCTCTTTCTCTGTACGTTTATCATTTGTTTGCTCAGAGGTTGATACGTTTGCTGCTTCATGTGCAGTTCTTCTTTTCTCCACCCTAGTGGCCTGCTTCTTGTCTTCTTCCATCGGCCTCTTTTCGGGTTAAAACTGATTCACTTAAGCTGGCACTTAAGTCTTCAATCTGCCTCAAGAATGATTTAAAATATGAAAAGTTAGGGGAAGTGACGGTGAAGGTGGTAGGGAATGAGAATGACACCCGTAAACATGCGGCGCACAGCCGAGAGTGGATTCTACAATAAAATAAAATAAAAATAAAAAGAGTAATAAAAATCACCACCCCAAAAGCAGATAGTAGACGTCACATAGTATATGTACACGAAATTTCAGGTCAATAGGTGAAACGGTTTGCAAACCACAGGTGATTTAAAATCCTGGACAGACAAACGAACAGCCACGGTAGCGTATTATATAAGAAGACAGATACTGCGTAATATTGACATAATAATAACATTATATTACATATAAATGTATACATTATATTATTTTTCATATACAGTATGCAAATCATAAAGCCTCTTTGTTTGACAGTTGATATTCGTGTAGTGAGAAGTCAAGCAAAATGACCCCTTTTGTTGGCTAACTAAAGATTAATATGCAGCTGAGCAACTCAGGCCCCTTCTTCACCTTGCCTGAAGAAGGGACCGGTGTTGCCTCAAAAGCTTGCATATTGCAATCTTCTCATGGTTCAAGCAACTTTTACTGTGAGTTATTGTTACCAGATATTCCCAATGGAACATGAAGTGAAAAATATTTCTGTTAATTTTCAAAATATGCCTTCTTACCATTTGAGGATATACAGTATTGTAATTTACTTTAAATGTCCTGATACAAGAAGGTGACTTTTTGGCTCCACCTCATTGCAGATCAGGGCTGCCATGATCCACACACGTTACGATCCTTTTGGCTTTTTTATTTACTTTGTTTCTATTTTACAGCTAAATGTCATTTTCTCTGGCCTGTTGAGTAAGCACAGTTTATAAGATACTTGTTTGTAGCAAGACAAACATGACTGAATGTTCATTCAAAAAATTTTGTGCCAGCCAATTTATGAGAATAGTCATTCATAGTCAGTAAATTTTGGATGTCTTAGTTGTGTATATTTCCTAATCATATAAAGTGAGATAATATTTAAACACTCTCAATGGGGTTATATCTTTAAATACCATGTAATAGTATATTTCAATACCAACTGCAGTACAGCAAAAAAGTTCATTTTCTTTTTTTTTAATCTTTGATAAAGCAGTGAACATTGTGATAGAATGAGCTTACAGTGATTTTTGTTAGTTCAAACTGGATTGAGTGAGTGTGCACTACTGCTGTTCACATACAGCTTTATTTTTCACAGCTTAAAATTTTGTCAATTAATTCACTTCATTGAGCGTATCCATTATTCTTAGACATTCCAAAGCTATAGGCCTGCACTGAACAGTCATTCATTATCCGTTGTACTGAACTGATAAATGCGGCAAGTTAAAACTAGTCTGAGACACCATGAAGCTCATTCAGGAGGTGTACACCATCTACAGTGTTTAAATGGCAACCAGTCATGTTTAGCACTTCAAATTTGCATGACCTCTGCTTTTTGTAAGCCCCAAAAGCAGCAGACCAATTTCAAACTGGCCAACTACAGCACATCATAGTAAACTGAACTGCTCAAAGCTATGAACCAAAACCAAGTTGTGATACTTTCAGGCTCATTGAACAGTTGTGGAGCTTCTGTTATGCTTAACTGGTAAATGCAAGGCTGCACCCACCGGCCAAAGGACTTGAATGACAAAAATAAGGTATATATTATCATTCATCCTAAGATGAATATTGACATTATCATATGTGGGAATTGTCATGTTGTAATAAAAGCTTTAATTAGCATCCTATTCAGGGCTGGTTCGTACCTTACACCAATTGCTGACAGGATAAACCCCAGCTCCTTACAACCTTGTGATGTTATTCATGGTTTCAAGAAATTAATAGAATTTTGTTAAAGCAAAATATTGCTTTTACTGGCTGCATCTTTCCGCTTTAAAGTGGATGGGGGTGCCTGCATCTGAACCACATTCAAACTTTATAACAACTAAAAGCTGCTAGTTTCATGTGAAGATTTCTTTTTCTGTAAGTAATTCAAAAATGCAATCCATGTGTTTTACTGTTTGACAGATTCACGGGTCGCCCTGGTGCCTACTTAAGGCTCATAAACCGGTGGAAACTGGAAGAGGTAAGTGCAACTGGCGTGCTCAATACCGTTAATGTCTCTTTGACCCAGAAACGTTGGAGCTCTGCCTAAATAGGCAGGGAGCAGGGGCCTAATTCCAATAGAACTGGACACAAGGCAGGGATGTGCCCTTGATCTGAGGCCATCATTTTAATATCAGAAAACATTCTTGCATACCCACACTCACTGATGGTTGGAACAGGTTAGAGTCTCTAATCAAAGTAACATGTAGATCTTTGGATGGGTATGAAAAAAGAGAGTACATAAAGAATAACCACTCAGACTGGAGAAGATGTAATCAGGTTATTGCTAAAAGTTACTATTTAATCTGGTAGTTAGTGTAAAATGTAAAGAATGTTTTTGGGTTTTTTTGTCCTTAACAGTAGTGGAGAATCTCTTCTTGGTCATGTGTCTTTATCTTTAACTTTGCCAAATGCTCTGTATGCCAGCCCAAACCTTCTGTGTGTTCAGTTAGACATCCTTTTGATACACTTGGAAACCTATGCCATATGAAATGTTTATCAGCCTACTAACAAAGATGAAAGTATATGTAAATAAGCTCAAATAATATAGCAAAATAACACAAACAGATAATAAGACCACTTTTTGGTTTTGCTATTATTATTTTTAGTGTCACCCAAGTGGATGCCTTATTGATCTCTGTATGCAGATGGGTATAATAATGGTTCTCAAACAGACCTGGAATAACTTCATGGAGCTTGGCTACCCGTAAGAGAACTTTCAATGCTACAATTATTATATTTATTAGAATTATTAAATGCTAAAATATAAATGTTTTAATACTATTAGTATTATTTTGTTGTTTTGAAAAGGTTACAATGTGAGCTCATGTGGTGGCATGCTCAGTCACAAAGGGACATCATAAAGAAAAGTATTCCATTTTCCACCCAGCCATGTGTCTAAGAGTCTCACAGAGCTGGAGGACACTGTTGTAACCGTATCAGAGTCAATGCAGTAATCATTCCTGAACAGGATACCCACATACTGTACATGGTACTACTTCAGATTGTAGGGTGCGACACCAATGGAACCAAGAACCTGGTGATCAATGAGAAAAAGACTTTTCACATAGAACATTTACTTATGATATCATAGAATGTCCAGGAAGGAGTGGGCAGCCTGTTGACCTATAGTAGGTCATCAGGACTGTCACTTTATGTGACTGTGACTTTGTTTGTTCTAAGTAACCATTGACCTTCAGTGATTTATTTTGGCCAGAAATGCTCTTGGTTAAAGTTTTATTTTCCCTTCACTCCATTGTCAGCTAGTTATATCTTATTTAGAACATACTCAGTATCATCATGTTTCTAATGCTAGTCAAAATGAGTGTTGAACTTGGTATAAGGATTCATTTTTGTTAGTGCTATAAGGTTTAGCAATTTACTGTTTCTGCATTAGAATTACACATTTGTGTACTCAGCTAAAAGCACTTTACAAAAATGAACTAAATTGAATTAAGTGAACCAGGTAAATGTTGGGATGTGAAATTAAGTCAGAGGAAAAATAGGAGTGAAGAAGTGTAAAACCTATATGTAGAGTATGCATGTGGACCCAGGTCACATATGACAGATACATTTATCTGAATATTTCAAATGTAGAAATGGAATATCTTGGACTTTCAGCTAGAAATATCAGTGTAGTAACTATAATTAATTAACACATTGGCCCAAGTTGTATACAATATGTCTGTTTCTACAGTAGTTGATTTTTTCCTTCTTTAATTCTTTAATCCACAGACTGATTCAGAACTGGTGGACCCGGAGGCGGTTACGGCAGGAGCACGGCCATGAAGCAAAAGCAAACTTTCCTCAGTGGGAAAAAGACTACAACCTCCAGCCTATGAATGCCTATGGGCTGTTTGATGAATACTTAGAGATGAGTATGTAGTCTTTTATCTGACTTTACTCATATTTGAAAAGTTTAGGATAATTATGCTTTTTTATCTTTTTGTGTACAAATTGTTCTTAATAAAATAGAATGCGTTGTCATAGACAGGGGCTATAAATATTTATCATTGTCCTCCGTTAATTAAACTTACAAACTATAAAACGGTCTGTAGATTAATGGGACGTTCAGGAAACAGTTATATTTGACGATCAGTTCAACAATTAAAGCAATTTCCTTTAGAATATCAAATACAAGTAGTTGCATATAAGGTACAGCCATAGTATAGTTCAATAAAGTTAATTAAAATCGATTCTTTTGATTCAAACACACATTCTACTGATTTGTCTGTCTTAAGTTACAAATTATGAAAGATACCCAACAGCAATAAATGTCCTCAAAGCCACCTTCTGTCATAGAATGATTTTTTACTATAATGCAAACAGTTCTCACCTTTAAGTATACTTTTTGTTTGTCATGGCCATAATCTAAACATTATAATATACCAAGTGTTCCTGGAAATCATTTCGGGAACCCATTTTTTTAAACTAAGAAAGAAGGGCAATAAGGGTAGGACATAATGGTCAGATTAAGATATACGACGTGCAGGCTTTTTAGATCATGTGGTCATTTCAGGGTTAAAGACTGTGTGTTTTATTATTTTCAGTTTAGATAAACGAGTCTATAAATTTTTAATTTTCATCTCTGCTAGCTTTCAATTTCATAAAATGTGAAATGTTGTGCTTTACTGATACTGTGCATGTGAAATGTCAAGGGAATGAGAAGAACAACTTCAATAAGACTGCTCATTTCATTTACACTGTTGCTGTGGTGGATAATTAGTGGATCATAAAGTAAAGCAGTAAAAGCCTCTTTGAAAATTATGGAAATTTTCAAGCCTGGAGACATTTATGGCTTTGAAACAAATAACTTGTATGTATCTGGTGGCAAAGCAGTAGTAAGAAAATTCAAAAGTGGAGCATCTTTACAGATAGTAATAAGTCAGAATCTTTAAAAACCCCAAAGGAACATGATTATCATTGTGGGGAACTCATGAAAGATTGTTTCCGCTGGTTTCAGCCTCGAATATAGCACATTATGTGTATATAGACACACTCGCTGTTTTATATTTAAATGTAATTGTGAAATAAGGCGCTATATAGGCGCCCGACCCGGCACAGATTCACACTGAGGCACGTGTGCAAATAACAAGACTTTATTTTTCTTCAGCTGGAGGGCATGTCTTCCCCGTAATCCCTCCAGCCCCAACACAGTCCCAAAGCACTTCAAATACACAGACCACACTCTTCTACTGGCACCACCACTCCTTCCAGACAACCTCCTCCTCTTCCTCCCAATTCTGGTCCTGAGTGGTGGTTGCTGGTTCCTTTTATGGGCCTCCCGGAAGTGCTCCCGGTGCTTGCTCACCTGTTGCTAATTGCACTTCCGGGTGGGGCCGAAGTTTAGTCCAGCTGGGCTCCGTGATCCATGCCGACACCTCCTGGTGGCCACCGCAGATTCCCACAGGGTTGTGGAGAACTCCATCTCCGAGGGAATCCTGAGGGAGACTGATACACCATCGCCCACCATGGGGGCTGCCACCAAGCGTCCCGGGGTAGGTACTGAGGAGCCCATGGCTGCTCCCCCGGAACATAAGCAGAAGGCCAGGCATGGGACCTGGCTGCCCGCCACATAATATATTGTGGTACTTTTCAAAGTCTTATCTAAATTAAAGTGTTGAGGTCTTGGCAATGAGAAGATGGAAGCAACCTGCTGTCACATCAGGGCCAGTATACCTCACCATGAAGTTGTTGGATGGTGGTATCTAATCTGTATGCCAAAAGAAGGCTCTGAGTATTCAGAGAGAAGGAAACAGCTTGAGAGAAAAAAAGACGTCTGTGCACTTGCAAAGAGAAGTGCAATGTGGGTGCTATTGGTGTGAGCAAGAGATAAAGTAATAAAGGCGATGGGCAAAAAATTCCACAAATAACTAAATATGACTGGGCCACCCAGCAAATTCAATTCAGTTAAATTATGCACAAAAAAGAGATAATAAACTGTTGGCTATTGGATTGTTCCTTTAGATATTAAAGCTAAATTGTGTATTTTTTTCTGCTTTGCACTATCACTGGAATTGAAAAGGTCAAGGGCTCATTAAGAGTCGAACGAGGGTATATGGAATCTGCTCCACTTTTTGTTAATTGTAATTACCTATATTGGGTTACAATTAAGGAAGTAAAATCCACAGGAAAGTGAATTAAGAAAATAACAAAAGAGAGTTATAAACTTAAAACTTTAACAAAAAAAATCTTAAACTACAAGTTTGGTATTTTTCAAGTCATTAAAGTTTTTTCTTCTTAATCATGGTATATATTAATTTGTCACTGAAACTGTGTTCTATAGTAAAGCATTTTTTTTATAAATTTGCATTTTACAATGAGCAAATAATGAAATGAATTGTGACATTAAAAATGGTCTTTGAAAAGACCATTGAGAAATACAGTATAACCTGTAATAATAAGAAGAAAATTGCATTGTATTTCAAGTAATTAGATGACCTTTCATAATAATTAGATGACTGTTTTTTAATTATGCATTTTTTTCACAATTTACTGACACATTTATATAAATATAGTGCATTACTTTTGTATGCAATTACTTATTTTAATTGCCATTTTGTTTATTTCATTTTGGCACAAATGGTACTCCATACTCACAATTGTCATGAGTTAATCAGAAATTGTAACATGCCATCATATTATTTAAGACCAAGCTGTTTACTCAAACCTTTGTTTTAAAGTTTTAAGTTATTTAATTAGATTGAGAAAATGAGTTCCTGCACATGCAGGTTAGGTGGATTGGCGATTCTAACTTGGCCCTAGTGTGTTCTTGGTATTTGGGTGTGTTTGTGTGTGTCCTGCGTTGGGTTGGCACCCTGCCCAGGATTGGTTCCTGCCTTGTGCCCCGTGTTGGCTGGGATTGGCTCCAGCAGACCCCCATGACCCTGTGTTCGGATTCAGTGGGTTGGAAAATGGATGGATGGATGGATGGATGTTTACATCTTTGGGCTTTGAGCTCATTTGTTTGGTTGCTGAGTTCTTACATAGTTTGTTAATTTGCATCTCTTCTGTCCAGACTCTTCTTTATGATTTCCATTAAAAGATGTTTATTTACCATCCTCTAGTAGATGTACTGAGCTGTCCAGTTCAACTCAGTAGAAAGGTTGATTCATTTTGTGTTTGGTAATCTTCAATTCTATTAGCCTTCTTAATCACTGCAATATGCTATCAAGATGTGGGCGATGGTCAATCCACTAGCACTTCTCAGCCTTTCTAATTTGCTGTACTTTGAAGTTTCAGATCCACATTGTGCAATAATAATTAACATTTTTCCTTATACAGTATATAAAAAAATTAAACCAGTCTCAAGCAGAGGAGACTGCATGGGGACCTAATCCAGGTCTTCAATATGTTCAAAGGCATTGATAAAGTAGATTCAGTAGAATTCTTAGAACTGTTCAGTGAATCACATATTTGAGGACACCAGCAGAAATTAAAGGTGAGAGCATTTAGGAATGAAGCCAGGAAACACGTCTTTATGCAAAGACTTGTGGGAGTCTAGAACAAACTACAGGAGCCATGTAATTGAAGCAAAAACCTTGGATGATGTATGGGGACAGCTAAGCTATTACCTAAACAAACAAGCTTGATAGAATGAATAGTCCATCTTATTTGTGAAATTTCCTATGTTACATTTATTTACATTAAATTTAATCTCCCACATATCAGCACAGTATGAATTCTGTCCAGGTTCATCTCTAATGATTCTGCTTGCTTAGCGGGTCTTCCAGCTACAATTGTAGTAGTAATAGTAGCAACAATAACAGCAGTAGCAGGAGTAGTAGCAGTACAAATAGCATTGTCACATGCACAGAGAGCGGTGAAATTCTTATTTGCACCTCTACTCAACATGCAACACTGTTTTTTTAAAATATTTTTAAGAAATGAAAAAGAGAAGTGGCTCCAGAAAAGATCCCTGAGGCACTCAAATTCTAACAACACACAATATGGGAAAAGTTCCCTGCCCATGACCCACTGCTTTCAGAGTCGACTGTCATCTTGAATCTGTGATCCTAAACCTAAGGGATCATGTTTATTTCTAATACCCTCACTATATCCATTTTTGCTAATCATTAAGATTTCTCTTTTCTCCTTATTTAGTCTGAGAAAGTTGCTGCTCATTCATTCAGAAATATAAGTAAGACACAGGATCAGAGAGCCAAGAGTGTCAGAGTCATCAGTTGCTATTGATAAATACAGCTGTGTGTCATCTGCATAGCTCTGGTAGCTCACCTTGGGCTTTGAGATAATCTGAACTAATAAAAGCATATAGATTCAAAAGAGCAGTGGACCAGTATAGTTCCTTGTGGTACGCCATATAAAAGATCATGGGTCTCTGAGGTATAATCACCACAACTAACAAAGAATGTTCTGCCTGTTACATAAAACCAAACCCAATTCATGACATTTCGGGACTAATTTCAGGAATACTGTGATCAATGGTTTCACTCAATGCTGCACTCAGGTCTAAGAGAACAAGAACAGATAAACAGCCATTTGTACGCATTTACCCTCAAGTCACTTACTACTTTAACCATTGCAGTTTCTTTACTGTGATTTGTTCTAAAACTTGACTGAAACTTGTCAAGAATAGAATGTTTATGCCTTTTCTAGAATTTTACTTAAAAAGGTGAGTTAGATATTGGTCTAAAATTGTCGAAAACAAAAGAGTTTGTATTATTTTTCTTGAGCAGGGGTTTGACAACTGCAGTCTTAACATAATCATGAAAGACTCCCATATCTAATGATGAGTTCAAGTATATTATCAATTAGGACATCGGAGACTTCTTTGAAAAAGACTTTTGGTATTAGGTCAAGGAAGCAGGTGGAGGGTTTCAATTGAAAAATTATTCTTGTAGTTTGGGTAGATCTGTTCTGATAAAATAATTTTATTTGCTTAAAATGGAATACTGTGGTTCAGTTGGATTAACTTTGTGGAGCTGTACTATATTATTTCTAATGTCATTAATTTTGTGTTTAAAAAATACAGCGAAAGTTTCACAAGTTTCACTAGTAGAAGACAATCAATAGCTGAGAGTTAGAGAATCAATAGCTGGGATTGCCAGCATTATCATTTATAATTTTAGAGAAATAGGACTGCCTTTCAAGGGGTTTGTTATATTTGTTATATCTACTCCGTATATATAAAATCCTAAGCCTAAAAGTGCAACGATTTTGCGTCACGTTTTTTGTCACACTTTAAATCTAGCTTATTTTAAAATCTACATATATATGTTTGGTATCATTCTTTTCAGAATTTATCAGCCTTTAATGTGATGTTGTTTGATTTTCAGATTCTTATTCCGTATTTAAATTATAAACTAAAAAATATCAAAAACTCACATCCCGTGAGACAAGACAATGTGCCAAAAGACTTAACCATGCCCAGGGCCAGAAATAGAAGACAAAGAGTAGGGCAGCTGCTGTACAGGCTTTTAAATGTTCGAAGCGCGGTGCGAGATGCAAATCACACGGCACGTCAGCAGCAGCAAGCCAGCAGCTGATTGAGCAAAGAGGAGGTAAAAAAAAAACTGTATTTGTTTCCCATTGTATCACTGTTTAAGAGGGGGTTTCGGAGGAGCGACCACACCCCGCATTCAGCCTCCCTTTTCACAGCGCGAGTGGCAGAGACACAAAGTGGCTGGGACGTAGCACAGGCCGGGGGGCTGGCAAGCGAAGCAAGCAGGGGTGAATTCAGTTATTTTAGCCTTTAATATTTCATACTGGACTATCAATTTAGTTTTTCTCCATTTACATTCAGATCTCCAACATGTTCTCTTTAAATCAATCACTCTTGGTGTTTTCCAGGGTATAATAGTGCTGAAGGATTTCTTAACTGTGATTTCAGAGGAGACTATGTCAGCTGCTGATCTCACCTTAGCATAAAAAAGTTTCCAGCTTTCTATTAACATTGTTAGAGTTATTGAGGCAATGACTACAAACATACTTATTGTTTAGACTATCAGCAAACTGCAGATGTATCAAAGTAACATTTTTTAACAATACACTTCTCATTAGTTGTAGTTATCAGTATTTTTTCATTAAATAATATGAAAAAGTGGTCTGATATAGCGATATCCATAACCTGTCTCACTTCAACATTTAGTCCTTTAGCAATGACTAAATCCAGGGTACTGTATGTCATCCCTTATGTATGGGCTGGTTGATGTGCTAGCTGAGATTAAATGAGTGCAGGAGGTTCATGAAATATCTTGCTTTCAGGTCAAATTGATTATCAACATCAAAGTTAAAATCACCAAGAATTCGGAACCTGCCAAAGTCTGAGAATTCCTCAATAAAGGACACATTATATTTAGGAGGTCTATAAATAGACACACCTTCAATAGCAATGGCAAGATATTTAAAAGACGTGAGCATACTAAAAGCAACATCTTTACACTATAATAGGTTTGAGTAAATATTTGCTAAACTGACACCTTTCTTGCCTTGGTGAACCACATAAGTAAAATTAATTCAAAGGTGCAGTTTCAATTAAAACCACGGCACCATCAGAGCTAAGTCATGTTTCACTTAATGTAAGAAAGTCGATTTTCCTATCACTAATAAGATATAAAAAGTCTTGCTGGTTAACACTTTATCAGTTAATAAGGACATGTTTTAAGGCACAGGTGACAAATTCCAGGCCTGGAGGGCCGCAGTGGGTACAGGTTTTCTTTCTAACCCTTTTCCGAATCAGTGTCCAGTTTTCACTGCTAATTAACTTCTTTTCCCTCTATTTTAATAGCCCTGTTTTTAAGGATTAAGTCTTCTGAATTGATTCTTTTCTCTATTAAATGACAGCCAGACAGAAATGAGACATGAAATGAGCCAAAAGATGACCAACTAAATTCGGGCTTCAAACTCCAACCAGTTCCTTAATGAGAAGCTAATTCTTGCTGTTAATTAAACTTGTTATTCAATTCCATGACTTGTTGCTGCTCTCTTTCTGCCACAGCAGACATTTCCAAAACTGTTGATATTCTGTTTTTTTTCTAAGAATTCCTAAAATGTTTTGGTAACCTGAGGGATCAACCTTACTGAGACCTTCATCTTTATTTTCAGATTTTGTTTGATGGGTACAGGTGAGCTGGTCAAGTCCTGCTTGTTTTATGTCTCATTACTGTCCGGCTGCTAATTAAGGAAAAAACAACTAAGGGGCCTGAGTCAAGCTACTTAAAGCTAAGGTTAAAGAAGTTAATTAGCATCAAAAACTGGTCAATAATTAAGAAGACGGTTAGAATGAAAACCCTGCAGCCACTGCGGCCCTCCAGGACTGGAGTGTGACACCCCTGTTTTAAGGTCTCAGAAAATAAGTGCTGAATCTGAGTTTTACGACAGCTTGAGACGGTAATTAAGTTATTTGTGTTAATGCCACTTTGTGCAGATTTTTTTACTTAATCTATAATCTATAATCTGTAGTTATACTTCTAAATCTGTGAGGTGAAATATTAATTAAATTATTCTCATTTATACTGCTTTGGAATGCCCAAAGCAGCACCAACTAATATTTTAAACTGAGTATTTGACCCTTATTTATGAGTATAAAATCAGGTGCATATTCAGAGCTACTTTTTCAAACAACTTTGCCACTAATCGGAGCTGTAGAGTTATTTGAAAAAGTAGCTGCAAATATGCACCTGATTTTATACTCATAAATAAGGGTCAAATACTCAGTTTAAAATATTAGTTGGTGCTGCTTTGGGCATTCCATGTCAAAGTTCCTAAACTAATGAAGCCGTTGCAGCGTACCGTATATCAAACTGCTCATTCGCCTTGTGATCGTCTTCTCCGATACACCATACAGATCTGCAATCTGTCGTACTTTAAGCTGCATAACAGAAGGTGTTCTATTGACTCAGCTGGAATGTCAAAGGATGGACGTCCAGAGCAGGGAATTAAACTCCTGAACTGGAGTGTAGTCGAGTCCGTTCCACCTGTTCTTCGATAATATCAAAAATAGTTTCATCTATATCGGAGTCTAAAAGGGCCGCCAACATTGTAATTAAATCTTCAATTATCTCTCTGAAATACGTAATATCTTCGGCAGTAGTAAGCATTTTTCTAATTAATTCTTGTGCTTCAATTCACCAATCAGTAACTAGAGGGCGTGTTAGAGCCCACCCTCTCAACTTTGACGAGTGAAAGTGACAGTTTTATTTCAAGTCGTATTTCATGACGGTTTGCAGGAATGTTACGGACAAAATGAAATAAATAAATAAATACATAAATAAATAAATAAGCAACAAAAAACATGTTTCGTGACACATTTATTTAGGCTCTCATTTCATGACACATTTATTCATGCTCACATTTCACAGTACTTTTATTTATTTATACATTTTTTTATTTATTTAATTTTGTCCGAAATATTCCTCCATAAGTTGAATGTCCACCTCTTTTTGTGCGACTTTTTACTAGTCACTCAAACTGTCTTTCCTCCAACAGTACTTTCAAATTGTTCTATAAAGTGCCTTTTGTGAAGGTGTTTTAGACATAAGGTTTGTGCTGTTTTTTAGTCCAGTTAAATTATAAAAACTTTCAGATCTGCTCAAAGATACATACTTAAGTGTCCCAGCATATGTCTGTTTTATAATGGAAAAAATCTTTAGACCAAAGAGAAATGGCAGAAGCAGGTTCATAAGTGGATTTAGATGATGAAGAGTAGATAGCTGTACAGAGCCTGTTCTAGAAAGCATTGTAGTTAGACAGAGATATAGAAGATGTGACAGAAGATTAGACTGTAAACAGACACCATTGTTCTTAAGAGCTGACGTGAGCTGGAAATAAAAATAAAAAGAACTGGAGGGCAGATTAAAGGGTGCAACACTTTCAGAAACGTGCCTAGTCCAGAGTCAATAGAAATATCACCCAGAGTCAGAAAACGCTGGTGAGACCAAGGAGGGTGTCCTTCAATTAGAATCAAGTTATCCATTTGCTTTCCTGTATACTAAACTGTAAAATTCCCTTTTTTTCTTTCAGTCTTTATCCTTGCTGACAATTCTTCTCCTTCCTTTAATTATTGTCAAAAGAGAATCTTCTTATTAAGTGCTGTAGCTGCAAAGATCGTCATATCTAGATGGAACTCTCCAGAATTGATGACTGCTTAACACTGGGTTGTTCAATTTTTTTTTAATATAATCCATTTATAAACATTCCCTGCAAGAATTAATAATGCGTCTTCTAATTGCAGTAAAATCCTGTCTATAATCTACTTCCCCCCCACTCACCCTTTTTTTCATAGGCCTTTTCCAGTGCTGTCAGTCTCTATTGTGGTCTTACATTTTCTATACTAGAAACTCCAGAGACGGATTCAATTTATTTTTGTTAATATTCTTTTCTGATATGAATTTCATATTGCCATTTGGGAGTGGGAGTGGATTATAAGTATGTATTGATTGGAATGATATTTTATTACTGTGGAATGTGAAATGTTTTGATTATTTTTCTGGTGAAAATTAAATTAGTAAACATTTGATCAGTTTAAAGTCTTAAAAAGAGTTGGTGACTTCCCGTAAATATACAAGTTCTAAAAACTGTTCAGGTTCTTGCGTAACATTTGTGAAGTCGTAATACAAATCCATGATTATATTATGTAAAATTTTCCATTTTATATCAATTATACATATTTTAAGGAATCCTTTTGTCTGCAAACCCTGAATGTTAAAGGGTGTGTATGAAGTGAAACAGCACGAGTGATGGTGCACAACAGCTCAGGACTATAGTAGGCTGAAGGAATCGGCAACTCCGTTACTGCATGTACTAGTATTTTTTCAGATTTTGAAATTGTAAGAGCTGATATTGCAAATAAAAATTAAGACTTGTAGCAATATTATCAAAATGAGATTGGGGTTGTATCAGAATGCAAATAAAAAGGAAAAAACATATGAAAGCAGTGTATGAAATACTCTGTGTTAAGGGGATTCCCTTAGTTTTCTGTCTTTAGATGAACTTTTGAAATTTTTCTCTGGTGCTAAAATGCTGTCACGTAGGATATACATATCCTAAATACTCTAATTGCATCATATATGGAAATTCCTTTAATTTCAGTTCCACTGTTTTAAAGTAAATCCCAGATTTACTGTGCAAGCAGAGAACTTAGTTTTCTTTTCATTGCTTTGTTTCGAAAGAGAGCTGGCTAAATGCGCTTAAGCAAAAAGAATTTTCATTAAGACCGTTCATTCAACAATTTTCATTAAGACCACCAAGCCCAAATCCAGTGCTGCAGCACTAGTTATTTAAGAGAACAGATGGCAGAAGCACATCTGGGCTGCCACAGGATAGGAATGATAGCTTGAGGTGAGCAGAGTGGACTGGGTGATGAATCAGGAGTGATTAACATAACCAGAACTACTAAATGATCATTGTGCGTCAAAGCCTACAAGAAAAGATAAACTCAAAGTAACAAATTTTAAAAAACATAGCAAGACTTGTCAATAAGCAAAAATCTTTTTTTTTTGTTTTGTTTTATAAAGAATATTCAAAACCTTGGAAAGCAAAAGATGTCCAAAGCAGGTTTAAATGCAGTTGTGGTAATGACAGCACACGCTGTGACCTCCAAGATTGCACATTCTAGCAGTGGGTTGACACATAATACCAACCAAACCTCAAAAAAGTGGTGCCCAAGATAACATTGTAATAATTCAAAAATAAATGAAAAAATCTGCAGTGGGCTGGCGCCCTGCCCCGGGTTTATTTCCTGCCTTGCGCCCTGTGTTGGCTGGGTTTGGCTCCAGCAGACCCCCGTGACCCTGTAGTTAGGATAAAGCGGGTTGGATAATGGATGGATGGATGGATAAAAAATGAAATCTTAAATCAAAATTAAGGTGTAAAAATGAAAGTGTAGCCAACTTCTTTATAATTCAAAACCCAAAGAAAAATAAATTGCTCTCAAAGAAAAAATTCCAAAACCCAGAATAAAATAATAAACAAACCAGTAAATTATAACAAGTCTATTTGGAGTGTAAAGCAGGGTAAAATAAAAGGAAACATAATTTTAGCGCATATTGTCACAAACCCAGCACCGAGTGGTTTCTAACACCTTCATGCATTTGTAAAAAAAGAATGTGAGAGATCTTCCAAATTTTTGATTTTGGGGATTTCATGTATGCTAAAGGCGTTTATTAGTAGGCACCAGACATAATATTTTTAGATTTTTCCTTATAGTTTTTTTTTTTTGTATATTCATGCAGAAAAGTATCTTCCAAGATTTCATTTAACATTTATATTTTACAATTTAAATTACATGGGACTCAACCCTTGGGTGATGATGGGGTACTTGAACACTGTTGCAGGGGATTCGATTTTTTTGATGTTAAATGAAGCATTTACTGCAGTTACTATAAGTACTTACCTAATACTGATTGCATTAATATACAGTTATTCACCATATGCTGTATGTGGAAAGTGTGGGAAAAACTGGAAATGTTACCAATTTTGACAAAGTGGTGTATTTTGATGTCTGACGTTTTAGAGTTTATCCTGCCAAGGTTTGGTAAGTAGATAATAGGCATCTTTGCTCGTGAGCTTACCTGACTGAAAGCTGCTTCCTATGAATAAAGAAGCACCGTTTCTTGAATAATATATAATTTAAAAGAGACCTTCATCTACTAAAGTGGTGCACTGTATTTATTCTGTTCTGCTGTTGTGTTCTCTTTAGTTCTGCAGTTTGGTTTCACAACTATATTTGTGGCTGCCTTTCCTTTGGCCCCGCTTTTAGCCTTATTGAACAACATTATTGAAATTCGCCTGGATGCTTATAAGTTTGTCACACAGTGGAGACGTCCTTTAGCCTCAAGAGCCAAAGATATAGGTAAGACTTTTTCAGAACAATGCCTTAATAGAGTCTTTCCTTCAAGTTCATGAAAGTTTCAAATTTTAATAGAGCATGAACATAAAGCTTCCATAACATTAAGGACTGATTCTAAAATTTGTGCTGATGCCCGAAAGACCCTGAAGTGAATTAAACAGGTTTGAAAATTTCTGGGTGGACAATTGTACAGTGGCTGGCAATTCTAGCAAGGTACATTGGGAGCAAAGTGGAACTGTGGTGCACCAGGCACCATCCTATTAAATTGTGTAGATGCTGTCACCCAATTATAAAGATAGATAGATAGATAAGGCACTATATAACAGATAGATAGATAAGGCACTATATAACAGATAGATAGATAGATAGATAGATAGATAGATAGATAAGACACTATATAACAGATAGATAGATAGATAGATAGATAAGGCACTATATAATAGATAGATAAGGCACTATATAACAGATAGATAGATAGATAGATAGATAGATAGATAGATAGATAGATAGATAGATAGATAGATAGATAAGGCACTATATAATAAATAGATAAGGCACTATATAAGAGATAGATAGATAGATAAGGCACTATATTATAGATAGATAGATAGATAGATAGATAGATAGATAGATAGATAGATAGATAACATTTTATTTGTCCCAGTGGAATTGCTAAATATGGAATTTACCTGTATTTACATGTACTATTACTATATTTTTCTAGGCTGCCCATTTTATCATGTCTAAGTAATTTAATCACACCTAAAAAATTATTTTGAATATTTTTTATTGACTTACACAAATACATTTTTTCACTACAGGAATCTGGTATGGGATTTTAGAAGGCATTGGCATTCTGTCTGTCATTACTAATGCCTTTGTTATTGCTGTAACATCAGATTTTATCCCACGACTGGTCTATGCATACAAATATGGTCCATGTGCTGGGCAAGGACAAGCCGGAGAAAAGTAAGTTAACCATTAATTTCTTTATGTGGATTGTCTGTCATAGCCTGTTGTTGTTGCAGTGTATGTTATACAAATACAGTGGAGAATATCCTCCTTTGAATTTTTCTTTGGGGCTGGGCAGCGATTCATTTTTGTTAGACAATCTGAAGTCTTGTCTGGAGTTTAGTGCTCTTTCACCATATATGTCTGTTCCACAACATCATCATGTTAACCATCTTAAATTAAAGGAAATCCCTCAACTAGAGAGGCTGTTGGCAGTGACTTGCATAAAACAGACAACAGTTCTTGGCCACTCTCTATATGCAGTGATATTGGCTGCCATGGACTTTTCAGATTTTCTAGTGTTACTTGTATGTGTTGGAATTTATTGTAGCTAAAGTGATAAAAAGTGCATGTGTTAAAACTAAGCTTTGGGGTTTTCACACTCTCCCCATGTTTCAGTGGACTTACGCTGTGTAGTAAAAATTCATTTCTCATCCCAGGATGAATGTTAAGTTATGTTATAGTTCATGATGGCTCAAATTTAGACAGCTGTAAGTAACAATGTGCAATGTTTGGGTGTAACTGAGGTTGCTTACAAGATTACTACACAATACTTTTAGACCTCAACGTTAGGTGCAATTGCAGTCTCGCTAGAACATAAAGCCCTTTTCCCATTCAAATTCAGTCCCCCATGTGCCTTCTGGCAAGCTACACCTGTTTTAAAGTGTTTCTGGTTTTTCACCTCGGCATTTATTGTACCATGCAGTTTTTTCATACTATACCTAAGACTTGCCGTGGAATTGTTGTGTTCATGATGTCGTTTTTGTTAGGTGCTCAGATAACCAACTTTTCAAGATAAAAATATTCAACCTGATTAGGCTCCTCACTGTACATAGTTGAACTCCATCTTCTGGAGACAGCTGATCACACTTAATCAGGTGTGCAATATGAATGCTTTAGCAAAGTGAGTGAAAACTCATGGAATCAGATGTTATCAGGGTTCATGTGGTCTCCATGCAGGAAGCACCTGGTGTTCTCCTTGTTGCTGATTCACCACAAGAAGACATAAGTGCTTCCTGTGTGGAGTTTTCATGTTCTCCCCATGTCAGTGTGGTTTTTTTCTGGGTGCTCCGGGTTGCTCCCACAGTCCAAAGACATGCAGGTTTCATGTTCACCTTACGATGGACTGGCACCTCCTCCAGGGATTGTTCCTGCCTTTCGTCTGAAACTTGCTGGCTCCACCTTCCGCATGACCTTCTAGGATAAAGTATGTTTAGAAAATGGATTGATAAAATCCCTATGGAGTTTTTAGGTTTATATATGATAAAAAAAATGATTCCTGCTCAGCACCGAAAGCTACCAGATAGGCTGGAACTCTCTGTGAACTTGTTTGGAAATTAGCAATGACGTTAATGCCTATTGTGACCTTCTGTTACCCCCAAAGGGACACTTGCCAAATCATCACACAGCAGAAAACTCCTCAGTCCATCACAATATCTGTGCTGTTTCTTTTAATTAATACTGGCACTACAGCAAAGGGACATAATTTACATAGGTACTAGCAAAACACTATAATTATCATACTACTTTTGGCAGATTGTAGAATATCAGTAATATAACATGCTATGACAGCTTGTGCTGGCAATTTTTCAGCTTTTCCATGGACATGTGCAGCTTGAACATCTTTGTTTTCTTCACTGATGATCTCATTGAGTTTTAGTTGAGTTACGTTCAATCCCACAGAGTCCTCATACCCAAGAGCATCTTAATGACATTAAATATACTCTTTTCACTTACATCTTACATCTCTTGCATTTCTGCTTTGCAGGTGTATGGTGGGATACGTAAACGCCAGCTTGTCAGTGTTTCAAGTTTCAGATTTTGAAAACCGTTCTGAACCAAGAACCAATGGAACAGAAACATTTGGTTTACCGATAAAATTTTGCAGGTAGGTGAAAAAAAATGAATTACAGGATGTTTACAGTTTAAATAGCAAAATTCTTAAAAAAGTCTGCTAAAGAGTTCTATAAAGTTCTGTATGAAAAGGCTAAATTTGGAGTGTTCAATATGTGCCAATAAAGTCCCAGCATTCATCCATTACTGGACACCAAGTCAATTACTTAGGATTAGACAAACTGGTCATTATCAGCTTACCAATATTATATCAAACTTTTCATCTCAGCATCCTATTAAATAATTCAACAAGTGTGAAATGCAGATATTATGATGAAGTGTGAAAGAGCAGATTTTATTGTGCCAACAGCCAGCTTCTGTCACCAAGATCTAGTATGCCATTCCACTAAAAGCAGAAGAAAAAAGATAATTGTGTAGTAATAAGATTTTATTGGTGTTGGTTTAGTACATCATGACCAGGAATTCAGGAGTATGGATGCCTTGAATGGGGGAGTACAGAAAACAGCCAAACAGGGTAACAATTAAAGTAGTTTAGTATATTAAAAAAGGTGTGAAAGACGATGAAAGGGCAGAACTCACTTATAGAAGGTGTATATAGTGTAACAAAGGCGCTATATAGGTGCCTGACCCGACACAGACTTACAACGGAGGCACTTATAAAAACAAATAAACTTTATTTTTCTTCACCTGTGGGGCACATCTTCCCTGTGTCCCACAGGCACAACACAGTCCCAAAGCACCACACAAAATCATCTCCTTTAACCACCACTCCTCTCCGTCAAGCTTCGTCCTCCTCCTCTCGACTTAGGCTCTTGAAGTGGTGGCTGCTGGCCCCTTTTATAGTCCACCCAGAAGTGCTCCAGGTGTTTGATTGCTGAGTTCCGACTGAACTTCCGGGTGTGGCGAAAACACTGCCCATAATGGCTGAGGAGTCCCAGCTGCAGCACCCCCTGGCCGGCACCTGTGGGACCCAACAGGGCTGCACCCAACTCCAATTCCCATGGAGCCCTGCGGAAAACTGAGGCACCACTCCAACCCAGGGGGCTGCCATCTAGTGTTCAGAGGGAGGTATTGCAAAGTCCATGGCTGCTCCCCCTGAACATATACTGACGGGTGTCCCCACAATACGTAGATGAAGTTAGATGTTAAGAGGGAAGACTTTTGGATACACTATTATGGTCAGCAGATACAGTAAATGCACAGCTCTGACTTAGAGAGAGATGCAGCAGTGGGAAAGTGAGATGTTACACTGTGTTCCTTTAGATCTTTGTATTTGTTCTCTTGTTCACGTGAACCATTGTGAGTATGACACTGTTTTCTCTGCAATTTCTTTAAAGAAAAGATCTATACTTTTAAGAGTTATAATGGTACTGTATTTCTGTCTTTCTTTAATTGCCTTTTTCTTGTCATTTTGATAGCAATATGCGGTGCAATACTGACCAAATAATGCTTCAGAGGATGTAGTAACACAGTTTGTCCTAACACCGCTTTTAAACAGACAAATATTATATATAATTAACAAAAGTTGGGACACTTGTAAGAATTGTTTCTATCAGCTTTCAAGGTTTCATTAACTTCCATTGCTGCCGATAAGCTTTAAGTTGTTAACCCATTACTTGTTCCCTGAAATGGTCCTCTTTGTATTACTCTAAAAATTACATTAGTTTTAGTTTTTGGTAACCAAAACCTGTTTTTTTAGCCTCTGACAGGTTAAGCCTCACCTCTGTACCACTTCAGGTTATTTGCTCGACTTGAACTGCTTAGTTTTCAATAAAAACTGGGAAAATGAGGTTTCATTGTGCGGAGGCCTGCACAGACTCCTCTGTGACATTTGTATGCACTTGGCAGAGTCACTGCTGCACCAGCTGCTAATGCCAGAAAGAGGGGCAGAGCGCCTGTATTAAAGGAAAGCTGACTTTGGCTTCATTAGTGGCTTTTGCATCATTAATCGCAGTAATTAAGTAAAAGGGATCCTTGAATTGGTTTGTGTTAAACTGTAGTAAGGAATGAGTTTAACTTACTGTTGAGTGTCAGCAAGCATGAGCTAGTGGGGGCTCACATGTGCATGCCCATAGGGACTGAAGATTTCAATAACAAATCCACCAGGGCATGTTGTCGTGTGTGGCGTAGACACAACTGCATCCACCATGATAGGTGAGGGGGGTGGATGAGGTTGGAGATTGGCATGCTGATTTTGCGACTTACATTAAAGGAGATACCAGACGAGCCCTTCTTTTAACAAGTTTGAAAATAAAAAAAATATTTGAATTACTCATTCTAAACTAAATCCAAAAAAAACCAAAAAATTAGGAGATACCAGCCAACAGGGGTTGTCTTTTGAGCGAATGTGTAAAGTGTTGAGTGGCACTGCCCAATATTTGTTATAGCAGTAAATTGTTGGCTTGTGTATATATTTTCATGTCAACATTGTTCCTGTAAATATATAAATATATACTGTATACTGTATATAGACAGGAAGTGTTGTAATGGGTCAGTGGAATTCTGGAACCAGAAATGACATCAGATTGTGGTGGAATCTGGAGGACCACAAGAGGAAGTGATGTTGGGTATCTTCTAAGGAAGCTGAGGGTTCGCCGACTGGTCTGCATGGAACATGAACCCTTAGACTGTCTCCCAAGCGCATATGTCTGACAATATATATATATATATATATATATATATATATATATATATATATATATATATATATATATATATATATATATATATATATATATATATACATACATACATACAGTATATACAGTAATAATAATAATAATATAAGGGGAGCTGGAGACACAAAACGTTTTGGGGATGACCTCTCTGTATACTGAAGGTCACAGCAAAAAGAAAACATGTGGTTACAATCAAGTTCAAAGATAGGAATTGGTTATAGAGAGTAAACAGAGAGTTTTGTATAGTGGAGACAGGAAGGGGATGGTCCAGGGAGGCAGGAAAGAGGAAGTGATCTTTTTGGTAGGTGGGATCTGTGTGGGAAGTGGTCAACAGGTATGGATGGCATCATCGGAGGGAGGGTTGATGGTAACATCACTGTTTGGATAGTTCACCTGCTGGGCTGCAGAGGGACAAAAGGAGAGATTGTCAGACAACAGCACCAAACAACCCCGTTCAGCTGAGAAATAAAATTATTTGAGTCTTCCAACCTTCTCCCAAGCACTTGTGTGAGACCATATATATATGAGTGGTTAGGTTTTGGTGGAGGTATATATTTTTTGGGAATATTTTGTTTATGGGTTTGGTGCAATATTTTTTTTTTTCTGTATATACACAAACATTTTTTCTTGTAAATATTTTTCGTCATTTTTGTCTAAAGAGCTTCCTGACTGCTTTTATTTTGTGTGTGTAGTTTTTCATTACAGTAGATCCTTTGAGTGCACTTGTACATATTATGAATATTCACCATTTTTGTCTTTGTCCTTTTTTCCAATTTGTTATTTTCATCTGTGTCTCCTGTCCTGTTCAGTTCACATTTTCTGTAGGACTGGAATCACATTATTACAACTAATAAATCAAACCGTGTACTGTAAATGAATGAACAGACCCTATACTGCATGTTTTCCTCTTCCTGAAATGGAATGGTCGTAAAGGTGCACAACATATTTCTGCATCTTCTCTTCATAAAAAAAAAATATTCTCTTAGTTAAAACATGAGAACTTACTGAAGAACAAAATTCATTTTTAATAACCAGGAAAATCTCTGCACTGCATTTAGTCAATATGACAGATATTTTTCAAACTTTTTTATTGAGTTCAATCAAGAAACAAATGGATGATTAATTCTGACATCACAGGTTAAATGTCAATCTGTGTATCAGATTCTGTTGAAGACATGCAGCTGCTTGCTGACAGCCATCATATTCTTCTCTGCAGAAAGCTTATCCATTCATTGTAAACATAACGCTGATAGGATAAGGCTTTCTGTAATTTCTTTAACAAGTCACTATTAAAGGTAAACAGCAATACTTACATTTTATACAGCTTTTAGAGCATTTTACAGAATGCTACCAAATGCAAATATTCTAATTAATATGTAGACAATTATACAAATAATAAGTTATTGCATGGAACTTACAAACATATGATAGAGGTTTTGTGACTAAAAACATTTGTCTGTGTATGGGAACTGGTGTTTGTCGGCTCGGCTTGGCCCTGTTGGGTTATGGGGGTGCTACGGGAACTGCTGAGACCTTTTATACAGAGCTCCCGCTTTACCTGGAAACCACAATTCTGTGACACTGGACTTTCTCCCAGGATTCTGAATATCAGGAACAGCTGCATCTTATTCGGGGAGCCAAATTCAGAAGGAGGAGGACAAAGCTTGCCAAAGGAGGAGTGGATGCTGAAATCAAAGACAGAGACAGGGAGGAGAGAAAAAGTGTTTATACTCTCGCTTTTTGTACTGTGTGTTGGGACCGTGAAGGGGAAAATGATTTGGGAAGTGTTTTCCCACAAAGAAATAAACATGTGTTGTGCTGGACTTGTGCCTAGGGTTTGGGGAGCTGGTGCGCCCCCTGGTGGCCACTAGTCATATATAGTCACACAAGATAGTTGGTGCCCTACCTTACCTGGAAATCTTTATAAATGGAAGGCCTTGGATAATGGGGTGCCCGACTGAGTTAGTGGAGGGACAGAGGATGGAGCTCTCATTGGTACACCCATAGAGCAAAATAAAAGTTATAATCCTAGTGAGCAGCCCTGCTAGAGTACTTGGTGACCACCAGGAGGACCTCAGCAAGACCGTCATCTTCTGTTTATAGAGATTCCACCTGACCAGAAGTAATGTTGGTGCACCACAAGTACTCAACGGTTCAACACATAGTTGTTCCACATGTCGGGTGTAGAGGACTAACAAAGGTCATCTACAAGAAGTGGAGGAGCAAAACCAAACCTTTATGATTTTGTCTTTAGTCTTTTACTCAAAGGTACAGGCTAATGTGTATGAGAGGTGAAAACCAATGAATGCTCAACCAGAAGTACAGTGCATGGAATTCAGCAACAAGGAATAAAGAATGTGAACTCACAAACAGAACAGAAGCTCTTCTGTATGTTGTCTCATATTTTACATACCACAACAGAATGAAAAAACACAAAAAAGGGTAGAGATTGGCTGAACTCGCTGTAGATATCAACCCTTCATATAGCACTGGCAGTGCCAGGCAGAACACTATTGGTTCAGTAAATGTGATGTGGGTAGTGATTTTCAGTCATTTAACCTGACATGGTCCAGTGACAAGATCAGCAAATCTGACGTACCCTATGAGTGGAAGTCACATAATGTAATGTGACATTGGCTTAAGTCTCAAAACTAAACTGTTTTTTCAGCAGCATATACTGTACACAGCATATCATATTGTAAGATTCTTCCTAAAAAAAATTTAATATGTACTGTATAATTTTACATATTTTTACATTTTTTATCTTCCTGACCTTGTGTGAAGATTAAACCAGTCAGTCATTTTCTAACCTGCTTAGCCCTGAACAGAGTCTTGGGGAGAATTGGAGCCTTTCCCAGCCAGCACAGGGTGTAAGGCAGGAACAAAACCTGGACAGGGTGCCAGTTCATCACAGGGTGAACACACACACACACACCACCCCCCAACTGCACATCCCAGGCACACACTAGAGCCAATTTAGTATCGCCAATCCACCTAACCTAGATGTCTTTGGCCTATGGGAGGTAACAAAAGCACCCAGAGGAAATCCAAGCAGTCAAAGGGAGAATATGCAAACTCCACAAAGGGACGATGTGAACCCTGGTCTCCTTACTTTTAAGCAGCAGAACTATCACTGCGTTACCCCAAGATGGAACTATTTTCAATGAAATCATATTATAAATGTTTAACATTGGATCCAGCTGTTATACTTATAGCTGTAGAAGAACTTAATAGTTAAGAGCATATACATCATGAGAATACTCTGAGTAAAGATCATTTAAAAACATACCTTCCTGTATACATATATATTCTTATATACTGCTACAATATATTCCTCTAGACAATATCATATTCACTTGACTACTGTACAGAATGTTTCTCTCCCTGTTGTATTGCTCCATCTTTGCTGTCTAGTGGATCATATTGCATTTATTGGTCTCTATCTCTCGTTGTTTCCTTCCACAGATACAGAGATTACAGGGAACCTCCTACGTCCAAAGAGCCTTATGCCTACACGCTACAGTTCTGGCATGTCTTAGCGGCACGTCTTGCTTTTATAATTGTTTTTGAGGTGAGCACCTTTGTATTTTAATCTTGTAATTAATTATGAAACCGTAAAATGAACCCATGTTGCTCTAATTTCAGCCTTTATCTATATTAAATCTTCATTTTATGCTGCCGTACACTATGTTTCATAATAGAACTTGTGTTTAAAACTTAAATCTGCTTTGTTTGAATTTTTATTTACTTTTCATGTTATTATATTATCTTTTAATTTCTAAAGCAGATGGTTCCACACAATCTAACAAGCAGAAACTTTCAGTTATTTTGGTAATCTCATTTATACTACCCTGTCAGTCAATTATGCAAGATCCCATGTTCATTCATTTTCTTCGGCTGGTATAGGACCATTTAGCTAAAACTGCCTTTTGTGTTATGTGCACATACTTTACCAAAAGTTGTGTCAACTTTACAGAGCAATTACCTCTAATAGGAAAAAGATTTTAAATGTTTAAAAGCACCATAGAATGTACAATGTCATGACATGAAACAATTAAAAAGGATGTCACCACAGGCAGGTCAGCAGCTGTCACTAAGTGATTGTTTGCACTGTAAGTGAGCCACCTGGTGGTCAGCGTAGCTCTCGTCATAAACGAGTATTTTAGTAACTTGAGAATCCTTCTTCAGAATCCAGTGAGTGAAGCCCAGTCCATAAACATTTCGATTTTCTTGGAACAGAAGGTTTCCTTAGACTAGGGAGTAGCCAATACACAAAGTACTCCTATCATTTTACAAAGGAGCCAGCACAATGGCTACTGCACATTTAAACAAGATACATACATCTTGGCCTTGGTGTTCAGAATGATATCTCCCTCAGTGTTGTCAGATTTGGCAGGGTGTACTGATGTGGAGGAGTTTCAGTGATGTTCTCTGGAGTCAATGGTTGCCCTATTTACACCATGGTTAGCATGATGTGTGATGACTGTGCCACATTTCTGCTCGGGTGGGTTACTAGTCCAGGCAAGCCATTTTTTCAGACTTACAAAGAAAAAAAAAGAAATATTCACACACAAACCACAGGTTCAGATCATCACATGTTAATTTTGGCACTGAAGGAAAATACACTTGACTCCATTTTTTGTGCCTTTGTGAATCTAGCTTTTTAGCCTGTAACCTATGTACGTATGGTCACTTGCATAGTTAACTTATTTTTTTATTAGGCAATGAAAAATAAATCCATTCTATATATGTATAATTCTTTTCAGACGTGTTAGAAGAAGCTGGTGCCTATCCCAGCCGCAGTATATGAAAGGCAGGACACACTGAAGCACACTCATCCATCCTGTCTCACACTCCGCCAAAGTAGACTTGCCATTCTCAGCAAAGGCCCTATGAAGAAAGGACAGAAATGGCAACAGAGATCCCCATGAGCAAAGTGTGGACAAGTCCAGTGCAATACCAAGCAGATGTTAAGCAGGGATTTATATTGTAAATATTGTACGTGTTCAAGAATTTCTTACAGAAATCCTACCTGAATATACTGTACTGTACGTACTGAACCTGGCATTGCAACCTAAGGAGGATCCATAGAAAGAACAACAGGAGTTGTTTATACACAGTAGTCTTTGTCCTTTACTGGTCTGTTCACCTACAGTATTTCCATTCATTAAGTGCAACTAAATTTGTCAGTTCACAGCCCAAATTCAATATTTAGGCCAGATTAAAACAATGCAATATATTCAAATTCTTTTTTGTTTAATTTTCCAAAGTGTGGATCAGGAAGCCATCCACATAAAGACATCTTTATTTACAACTGAGCCACACTTACTGTTATTATTATTATTACATTCTTGTATACCATGGTGCTGTAAAGCAGTGACATGTTGCATGTCTGTTAAAGTAAGTATCATGCTGTACTCTGTATACATGATCATACTATTACTACCATAACTGTACACTTATTTCATCAGTATATTCAGAACACTAGTCTTCGATTGAAATATTCCTGTTCTTATTATAAGACACTCCTACATCACTTTTATACAGTTTTTAACAGAAGCTCAGCACTAATCTTTTGTTTGTTTGGGACTCATACTAAAAATTCAGCTATGCTTTGAGATCGAATCATTTAAAAAAGTAGTGACAGCAGGTTAGAAAATAGAGAAATTGATAGTTAGCAAGCCAGCCACTAAAGATATATGGAAAAGGTTGATAAAATTATGAGGTAGATAAACAGACAGATTTCTGTTGTGGATGCACAAAAAAAAATCACACCTTTTAATGACATGCTGAACAATAAAAACAAAAGAAAAATGCCTTATTTCCAATAAATAGTGTAGAATACTTATCTTTCTTTCTTTTCTGATATTACATATAGCTCTTTTCTAACTAGTCAAGGCAATTCACACAGACAATGGAGAGCCACTTCAACCACCTCCTCCTGGATGATGTGATGGCAGCCATTCTTGCACCACTGCGCTCACCACACATTAGCTATTGGGTGGTCAAGGAGTGAGAGAGACACTTAGAAAACCAATATGAGACAGGAGGTGAATAGGGACCACAATAGACAAGGTAATGGTGAGCAATATAGCCAGGACATCAGAACACATGTTTTCAAGTGATGCCCAGGGATCTTTTATGACAACAGAGAGTTTTATGCTTCATCTGACGGAAGGCAGCCCAGCATCCTAGAAACACATTCAGAAAATGCAGAAGGTACCAATATAGTGACATGATGCTATAAAAATTAAACAATAAAATCATTTTCACTGGTTCATAACTACACTATAAATACAAAGACCTCACATGTTAATATTTCCAGAAGTTAAAGCACTTCTAAAGAACCACAATGAAGCAGCAGAAAAAAAAAAACTGGAAACACAAAAAAAAAAGTAACAAACTGGCCCAAATCACACAGACACACAGAAGTGTATGTAAGTTCACTCCACAACAGTCCAGTGGGTGCAAGTCTTCATTGTAGCCAGTCTCTTACTCAGAAGGCAGGTTGTGTGTCTTATTGAACTTGTTTAATTAGACCGGGTTCAGATTAATGCATTAGTTGTACAGTACTTATGAACTGGAGTTCACAAAACCTTTCTATGTCTTTGATGTGCCGATTATTCTGTCTGTTTTAATGAAGCTTCTTTATTCTGTGTACTAGTCTACCACTGTAGGCAGTAATCAGCAAAAATGTACATTTCGGGGGGTTTTGATTGATGAGACCACCTTTGGCAAACAGCTTTTTGTGCCTTATGGTGCTTGACTTCTATCTAGCTAGCTATCTATCTTGACTTTGGAAATCCTGTTAATCCCAGGTAACCCATAATTCCTAGTTCCCATTAAAGTCAGGTTACAGTACATATGCTATGACAGGCAGTCCCAAAGGCACTTCCAAAAATGCCCATTAGAGGGGGAAATCCTTTCAAAAACCCTGGCTAGATACAAAAAGGGCTATGTAGAATCTTTATAAAATAAAAGGTTTATTCTTACAAACATGTTCTTTAACAAGAATGAAGCTTCTTAGGACACAAAAATACAAAATGAAGTTGCCTAAAACAATAAGGCAATCCAATGCAAACAAAGTCCAAATACTGGAATCCAAAGAGTGATCAAAAGATGAAGAAAACAAGTTGAAAATCCAATATGCAACTCACCAAAAACTCTCAAGCACACGCAAAATGAACAACTAAAAATTGCGGAGGACCCTCCAAGTGATTGTCAGGTGGCCTGGCCCCTTAGGGAACAAAGCAGACAAGAGTAACATGAACGTATCTCAACGAGTCAAAACTGAACAAAAATATATAAAACATGCCTCTGAGCCTCAACAAAAAGGAAAGAAGGAGTAACCATCTAAATTTTCTGCTTTCACTAATCCACGGATACAATAAAATATTTTTACATATTAAGATATTCCTTTCTGCTTCTTAGCTGTCTTTATGAAAATGTTTCACTTTCTTCTTTGAGCAACACATTCTATCTGAAATCTAGATAATGCAAATATCTAACCATACAAACATAACAAATTAAATAATATTTTGTTGATTACAAGGTAAAATCTGAGAGTTGCAGTTACCATCTCATCCTGTGCTGGTTGCTTACTACAGTGAAGCTTAACTTGAAATGCCAGTCTTTCCCTGGATTCTATAAATGGACTAACTTCTATTGGTCCAATGCTTGCTGTCTGATATACCTAGGAATATTGAAGCAAACCATCCAGAATATTACCCTAAAGTGAAAAACAATTATAATAAGCTATTTTCAATTTTTTATACAGATATGACAGTATCAAAATCCATTACCAAATGCAACTGTATTTCACTGTAGAAATACTCTTTCATGTTTTGTAATAAAGTTTTGATTTTATTTTGCAGCACATGGTGTTTACTATAAAAAACCTAATTTCCTATTTGATACCTGATCTACCAAAAGACTTAAGGGACAGAATGCGAAGAGAGAAATATCTTATCCAGGAAATGATGTATGAAGCTGAGCTAGATCGTCTTCAGAAAGAAAGGAATGAGAGAAAGAAGAATGGAAAAACCCACCACAATGAGTGGCCGTAAGTCTGATTACCCAAGGTGAGGCATCTACTGAGTTAAGTGTTTTGATAAGCCAGTAATGAGATGAGAACTGTTACCAATCAAGATGCCAGCATTTCATCTCCCCAGAGCATATGCAGTTAGTTAGGCTCAGTATATAGTGATTCTATTTGACCATATCAGCAAACAGGGAGACAGTGTGCTTTTTCCTTTCCTAAAGCTGTAATAAGGGTCCTACTGCCTACTTCTTAAGGGACTATCAATGACAAGTAGGTTCAAAACAGAGAAGTAAGCAGGAGTCTGGCGCTTTGCCGACTAACAGGTTCCATTCTCAAATTATGCCATTCTTCCATGTTCTGAGCTGTTGTCTTCTGTTCATTATATACCATATGCCATCCATCATTTTCCCAATTTTCTGTCTGGGATTCATTTTATCACTGACACCTCTCATTGTTAACAGCTGTTTAGCATCTGTTCATTTGGTCTGTTACATTACATTAACCAAGCCGTTAAATAAAGGATGATTAAACATGGGACGGCAATACATTTCCACGCTGAATGTGTGTTTTTACTTTGCATATTGTGTTCTGTCCATTATGTAATGCACATCTGGAGTAAGCTTTAAGCCATGTTGGAAACAGCTGTTTACAAGTTGCAAAAGAATACGAACGCGATTGGCCAAGTACATAGAAAATGGCAGTAACTGAGCACAAGATGAAAATCATGATATATGAGTATCACACTGAGGCTTTGGAAGTGACAGTGTTACATGCTTGGAAATTAGGATTTGCATTAAGTAAATTTTGCAATGCAAACACCAATGTTTTAACATCCTTCTGTTCCAGGATTTAAATGCTGAAAATGTGTGTTATGTGTAGAAAAAGAACAACCAGTGTTGTAAGACTACAAGTTACCAGCAGCTACTAAACCAACTACTCTGATAAACAGTTGCTTAGATATGCAATACATTATTTTGTATTTTGTTTGTATATATCTTAAAAATTCTCGTAGAGTCTAAGACTGCATTATTAATGGTGTTCTGTTGAAAAATACAAAAGCAATTATACTTAGCTACTGTAATCTGGCTCAAGTTAAACCAGCTACATTAGGGGTTTGTTTATTCAGTCTGCTGGGGGGGATTACCTCCAGACAGCGGGGTACACTTTCATTGAAAGGGCTCCTTCTGACCACAGCGGGCACACCGTCTTACTCCGCTCTCTTAACTGTTGTCTTATCTCTCTGCTTACATCATAGGTCAACTTTTTGGTCCTCTGTTTACATATTTCCTGCTCAGAAGCCCATTCGCTTTTGGAGAATGAGCAAATGCAACCTCAGTGCATGACAGGAGATGTTACACAAGGCAAGCCA